>NW_025232827.1:0-8993 GCF_018294505.1 Triticum aestivum | reverse complement strand
ACCTGACACGACTCTAAGCATAGCAGGCATAGCAAGGTAGGAACAACACATACATATGGCTCAATCAACTCCTACACATGCTAGTGGGTTTCATCTAGTTACTGTGGCAATGACAGGTCATGTAGAGGAAATGGGTTCAACTACCGTAGCACACAGCAGTTTGAATCGCGTTGTCTTAATGCAGTAAAAGAGGGCAGGAGCGAGAACATGGGGTTGTATCGATATGATCAAATGGTTGGTTGCTTGCCTGATGGTTCGTTGCACGGATACGATTCTTCGTTAGGGTAATCACGGTACTCCTCGGGGACAGATCCTGTCGCAAAGGATAACGATACACAGGCATCACCAAACAATGTGCAACAATATGATGCATGCATGAAACATGGCAATATGAGTGTGTTGGGCTAATGCAACTAAAGCCAGAAGTGTTTGAGCAAATTTGAATCAAAGATTCAAATTCCAAATTCAAATATGGCCTTTTAAAGTGCCTTTTCTTGTTCTGTTTAAAACATCAATTTAACTTGTTTGATCATGCATGAAAATAGTACAGATGGATAGATTGGATTTTTCTGATCATTTTTCATATATAATTTGTCCAATTTGGAGTTACAGAATAAAAGTTATGAATTTTTGAAGTTTAACTAATATTCTGGAATTTCCTGATTTAATTTAAATCCAGAAATATCATTTACTGCGTCAGCCTGACGTCACAGTGACATCAGCAGGTCAACAGGGCTGGCTCGGGTCAAACCTGACGTGTGGGGTCCACACGTCAGTGACACAGGGGCTAATCCCGCGTTGACCCCGGGCTGGTTAGCTTTGACTAAGCCCTGGGCCCACTTGTCAGCGTCAGTAGGTGGTGGATTAGTGGTTAATCAACTAGGCCACGTCAGCTCGCCGGAGTTCTGGCCGGCGGCGACCATCAGTGCGGCGGCGATAGTGGTTTTGGTCGTTTCGGCCACCAAATGGACCGTGGCGACCACCGGAGTGAAGCTGAGGACGACCCGCGGCTCTTGGCGGAGTCCGTTGGGGTCGGGGTGGCCGGAGTTGACGGCGGTGAGCTCGGCTGCGGCCGCCGGGGTTCGGTCGTGCACGGGAGTGGTGCTGGAGCTCGAAGTCGAGCAAAGTGAGGCGCTAGGGATGCTCTACTGGGTTCTGTGAACGCGTTGGACTCGCCGGGGTGACCAAATGGTCACCGGAGCTGCGTCGACGGCGAGCTCGGCGACGGCGGAGGTTCGGCCGTGGTGGAGATGAAGCTACGGTGAGGGAACGAGGGGGAGAAGAGGGGGAAACGGTGGCGTAGCTCACCGCGGTTGCAGTGGGCGTCGAAGCAGGCTCGGGGACGCGCTGGAGATGGCGAATTCGTCGGCGACGGTGGTCGGAGCCCGAAGAGGGGAACGGCGACGTGGCGGCGATGCAGGGCTTCCGGGGACTCGTGGAGCGGTGGGGAGGAAGAGGGAGTTGTGGCGGAGCTTCTGAGCTACTCGGGGGAGCGAGGGGTGGCCGGAGACAGTGGCTACGGCGAACGGCGGCGACGGTGTGCTTCGGCCGAGAGCGAGAGAGAGCGAGGGAGAAATGGGGGAGAGTGAGCGAGAGCAGGGGGGATCGGGACGGGCTGCGGGCGTCGTCCACGCGGCCAGGAGGTCGTCGGCAAGCAGGAGGTGGCTGCGCGGCCGCGCGCGCGCGAGCACGCAGCAGCTTCGGGGCGTGGGGAGGAAGACGACGGGGAGCTACAGTGCTGGGCTGGGTCGGTTGCTGGCTGGGCCGGCCAGCTGGCTGGGCCGCACAGGTAAGTCTTCCCCTCTCTTTTCAGTTTTCTGTTTTATTTAATATATCTGCAACTTTGTTGAATTAAATAAAATACCTAGGCAACTCCAAAAATCACCAAACTACTCCTGGTCCATAGTTGGATTATTTCCAACATGAAACATTTTAGTTTGGAGATATTTGAGCATTTAAATATTTTATATTATTTTAAATGCCCAAATTCAAATAGTTATGATTTAATTCAAAACCCTAGGATGGCCTAGGAAAATGTGCACCACTTTTGGCAGAGGTTCTGAACCAAGGCAAAAATGATGGGCATTTTAGAAGGGCATTTCAGGTTCATTGAAAATTATTTTAGTAAACCCTAGTTGGTTTCAGAGGGGACTGGGGGTTCTGTCATCCCCATTTCAAGTTTCTGATGAAAGAGTAAACATGATGCAACACTCTAATGCATGACTAGCTAGGGTGTGACAACTCACCCCCACTCAAAAGAATCTCGTCCCGAGATTTGGGTTCCTCCGAGAAGAAGGCGGGGTATTCAAGTCGAAGACGATCCTCCCTTTCCCAAGTTGCTTCATCTTCAGAATGGTGCGACCATTGAACCTTGAGAAACTTGATATTATGACGTCGCGTGGTACGTTCGGCTTGATCGAGGATACGAATGGGGTACTCTCGATATGTAAGATTATCTTGGAGATCAAGCGTTTCATGGTCCACTTCACGGATAGGATCCGAGAAGCAACGCCTGAGCTGAGAAACGTGGAAGACATCGTGAACTCTGGAGAGGTGCGGAGGTAGTTCCAATTGGTAGGCAACTTCTCCTCATTTGGCAAGAATGCGAAAAGGTCCAATGTAACGAGGAGCCAATTTGCCTTTGATACCGAAACGATGGGTTCCCTTCAGAGGGGTGACCCGAAGATAAGCCTTCTCGTCAACCTCGAAAGTCATAGCCTTATGTTTTCGGTCATATTGACTCTTTTGACGAGATTGGGCTGTTTTCAACTTTTCACGAACGATACGAACTTGTTCTTCTGCTTCCTGAATCATATCCAGGCCAAAGAATTGTCTTTCCCCGGTCTCTGACCAGTTAAGGGGTGTTCGACATCGTCGTCCATAGAGAACTTCAAAAGGGGCTTTACCCAAGCTAGATTGATAGCTGTTGTTGTAAGCGAATTCGGCAAATGGAAGGCACTTCTCCCTGTCCATTCCAAATGAGATAACAGAGGCTCGAAGCATGTCTTCTAGAATTTGGTTGACGCGTTCCACTTGACCACTTGACTGGGGGTGGAAAGCGGTGCTAAAGGAGAGACGAGTTCCCATAGCATTTTGGAAACTTTCCCAAAATCGAGAGGTGAAAAGACTTCCTCGATCCGAATTGATTTCCAAAGGAACACCATGGAGGGACACTATTCGGGAGATGTATAAGTCTGCCAGCTGACTAGCGGTTATACTCTCACGAACAGGTAAGAAATGAGCTACTTTGGAAAGACGATCGACCACGACGAAAATAGCATTATTCCTTCTTTTGGTTCTGGGAAAACCGGTAATGAAATCCATACCAATTTTATCCCATTTCCATTCAGGAATAGCTAATGGTTGAAGGGTGCCAGCAGGTCGTTGATGCTCTGCTTTTACACGACGACAGACGTCGCAATTGGCAATATACTGAGCAATTTCTCTCTTCATCCTAGTCCACCAGAACCTCTGGCGTAGGTCCTGATACATTTTAGTACTACCGGGATGAATGGTGAGAGGAGATTCATGAGCCTCCTTAAGGATCAACTGCCGTAGATGCTGGTTCTTGGGAACCACTAGACGATTCTCAAAGTACACAACACCATGATCATTGGTGGAGAAACAACTAGCACCTCCGCTAGCAATGTTCTCTTTGATTTTAGATATTCCCTTATCTCGCTTTTGGGCAGCGATGATTTGATCCGTAAGGGTAGGTTTTGCCACCAAGGTGGAAAGAAAACCTTGAGGTACAATGTGAAGGTTAAGCTTCCGAAATTCCTCATGGAGAAGCGGTTGACTTTGTTGTAACATCAGGTTGTTACAATAAGATTTACGACTTAGCGCATCAGCCATGACGTTGGCTTTCCCTGGGGTATAGGTTATTCCTAAGTCGAAGTCTGTGATCAATTCAACCCAACGTCTTTGCCTGAGATTCAAATCCGGTTGGGTGAAGATGTACTTCAGGCTTTGGTGATCAGTGAATATTTCGCAACGATTACCGAGAAGGTAATGTCGCCAGGTCTTAAGTGCATAGACTACGGCTGCAAGTTCTAAATCATGAGTAGGATAATTCTCCTCATGTGGGTGCAATTGCCGTGAAGCGTAAGCAATTACGTGTCGATCTTGCATAAGAATGCAACCTAGTCCTTGTCACGAGGCGTCGCAGTAGATAACAAAGTCTTTGGAGAAGTCTGGCGGTACCAGTACGGGAGCAGAAGTCAGGCATCTTTTCAGTTCCTGAAAGCTGTGCTCACATTGTGGAGTCCATTCGAACTTCTTATCTTTCTTGAGGAGTTCGGTTAGAGGTTTAGCAACCTTGGAGAAATTCTCGACAAAGCGACGACAATAGCTCGCTAAGCCTAGAAAACTCCGAACTTGCTTGACCGATTCGGGTGGAGTCCAATCAAGGACGGCTTGAACTCGCTCAGGGTTAACAGCAATACCTTTACCAGATATTACATGACCCAGATAGGTCACTTCTGATAACCAGAATTCACATTTAGAAAATTTGGCATAAAGGCGATGCTCTCGAAGTTTCTTCAACACTAGCCTTAGATGTTCGGCATGTTCTTCCTCGTTCTTGGAGTAGATGAGTATATCATCGAGATAAACTACGACGAATTTATCCAAATACTCCATGAAGATTGAGTTCATTAACCGAGAAAAGGTGGCTGGAGCGTTGGTTAGACCGAAGGACATGACGGTGTACTCGTATTGGCCATAACGAGTAACAAAGGCCGTTTTAGGAATGTCCCCGTTTCTGATTTTGATTTGATGGTAGCCCAACCTCAAATCCATCTTAGAGAAGACTGAGGATCCAGCGAGCTGTTCATACAGATCGTTGATCCTGGGAAGTGGATATTTGTTTTTGATTGTGACCAAATTGACAGGTCGGTAATCAACAACCATCCGGTCCGTACCATCCTTCTTCTTGACGAATAGGACGGGGCAAGCCCACGGTGATGAACTAGGGCGGATGAAACCCTTTTTCAAGGATTCATCGAGTTGTTTCTTAAGCTCGGCTAGTTCTAGGGGTGCCATCTTATAAGGTCTTCTAGCAATCGGAACGGTTCCTGGAATGAGGTCTATTACGAACTCAACATCCCTGTCAGGTGGAACACCTGGCAATTCCTCTGGAAAGACATCCGGGAAGTCACGGACTACCGGAACGTCCTCCAGGTCTGGCAAAGGGCTGGCGTTAAGAGAATATAATTGTCGCTTGGCTATTCGGGTCAAGACATTGACTATCTTCCCCGAAGGATGGGTGAGTTGAACAGTCCTAGAGAAGCAATCAATTTTGGCTTGATGAGCTGACATCCAGTCCATACCCAAAATGATATTAATATCTGAAGATTTAAGGGCTATCAAAGATGCGAGGAAAACAAGTCTGTCGACTTGGATTTCATTTCCATGGCTTACTCTAGAAGTTTGCCATTTGGATCCCGGAGTTTGAACTACCATGGAGGATGGCAAGTTAAAGAATGCAACGTTATGCAAACGAGCATAATTTTCAGATATAAAAGAATGAGAGGCTCCTGTATCGAAAAGAACAGATGCCGGGTGGCAATTAACAAGAAGCGTACCGAGAACGACGTTGGGATCTTCTTGAGCTTCTTCGGCAGAGATACAGTTGACATGGCCACGTGAAGCGGTGACCGGTTTAGCATGAAACACTTTTCCTGTCGGCTTGCCACGGCCAACAGCTTTAGCAGATTGATTGGGGTTGGTCTGGGGACACTCACGCATATAATGACCAGATTCCCCACACTTGAAACAAGTCACGGAACTGGTACGTGGAGGAGCATTATTGGTTGGACCCCCATAGGGCTTGGCTGGAGCAGACTGTTGAGCGGGGCGAGGCGCCTGGAAAGATGGCCTCGGTGTGAACCTGGGTGGCAGGGCGGTGTTGGGTACCCACACGCGGCGCTTCTGAGGACCAGCACCGGATGAGGAACCCGTGTCACGTCCATGCTTGCGTGTTGCGTCATAGTCAGTCTGACCAGTTTCAGCACTGATGGCTTTGTTGACAAGTTTCGAAAAGGATGTGCACTCATGCAGACGGAGGTCGCGGCGAAGCTCAGGACTAAGGCCCTTGCGGAACCTTGCTTGCTTCTTGGCGTCAGTAGAAACTTCCTCGGTTGCATATCGTGCAAGATTACCAAACTCCCTGCTATAGACATCCACAGAAAGTCGGCCTTGGGTGAAATTGCAAAACTCTTCACGCTTACGGTCCATGAGACCCTCTGGAATGTGATGTTCATGGAAAGCCTCACTGAACTCAGCCCAAGTAGTGACATGGCCCGCTGGGTGCATAGCTCCATAATTCTCCCACCATAGACTGGCGGGGCCTTCAAGATGATATGCAGCAAAGGTGACCTTGTCAGCCTCCGCTACCAGCGCGGAACGCAGTTTGTGAGAGATACTGCGAAGCCAGTCATCAGCGTCGAGAGGCTCGACGGAGTGGTGGAACGTGGGTGGATGTAATTTGATAAAATCACTGAGTGACACCACGTTAGCCCTCTGATGGTGTGCTGTGTTCTGTTCAATACGCTCCAACAAACGGTTTGTCTCCCGCTTGTTTCTCTCAGCTTCCATCATAACCTCGGCTAGTGAAGGAGGTTGAGGCAGATGTTCATTTCTGGCTTCACTGCCTTCGGCCTGCTCTTGGGAAGCAGGGTTAGCGCGTGTGTTGACCATCCTAGGTAAACAAGACAATGATTTAGTCAGAATGATAAAATTCCGACATAGGATACATAATGTAAGGAATAATTTGGAATGCAAGATGATCATCCGTATGACATGGTAGATACAGAAACTACTTCTTTATTCCATCGTCATACACACCATACAGGTTTAGTACAAGTCCAAGCAAAGTACTAATACGGTGAAAAGAGGATTACATCTCATCGGAGGCATCCCAAGCTCCTATACATTATTTTTCTACATCTCCGGAAAGAGTACAAACTAGGTCATATCCCACGAGTCACGCAGGACGATAGACGACACAGCTACTGCGAACTAGTGATACTATTACTAACTCAGACCGATCCGTAGTAGTCCTCGTAGAAGTCACCTCCATAGCCCGGAAGTTCAACATGATCATCCGGAAACAGACGGTCTCGCGGAGCTTGTGGACCATAGGGACTAGGATGAGGTCTTGGACCAACAAACGGTGGCCTGCGGGGACCGCGAGGTGGGGTGATGCCTCCTACATCACGCCAAACCATCACGTCTGGCAGAGCAGATCTCACAGGATAGAGATCGCGCATATCTGAATATCCAGCTTGCACCGCCGGTGCGAACCGAGTCAAGGTGGCCCAGTGGTCAGCACGGGTATTGAAGAGCTCTAACCTTAAGGCCCGATTTTCACGGTCCTTATCCTCGAGCATCTCAGCGGTGGTGCGAGTCCGTGAATCCTCCTGAGTGGAGTCAGCATAGATAGCCTGGAGATACCCTTGTGCTCCCGGAAGTGATCCTGGCATATACCGGAAATCAGAGTCCCGAAATAGACCAGATCTGACTCGCATAATGGTCATCATAGAGTAGGCGGCGTCCTGCACAGCCATCTCGATAGTAACCCCGAGTCCATAGGAGCAGTGAAGAGGCTCAGTGGATCCAGGATAAGATGGAAATATCCTGACAGTGCAGAGATACTGGCTTTGATTAAAGTCTCGAAATTGCTCTTCGACCGTGTACTCAGGATACCAGCGGTATCCGGCCTCAGTCATTACCCTGACCAACTTAGCAGTATGGCCGGGTACATCTAGGCATCGAGTCAGGCGAACCACTTGATTGAGGTCGCGAGTGGCCATCTGAAAGCATAATCATAATGCAAAGGCATTAGAATTTCTAGCAAAATTTCGGCAGCATAACAGCTGTAAATGCTCAAAAAGGATATTGAGACATTTAACAAAGGATTTCGTACACACTCAACATCATCATATCAAGTCTTGAAACCATTCCTACAACATAATGTGGTAGTAGAACTGAACTAGGCTGATAACCATCAAACTTATAAGGTACTACTGATTAGTAACACGTGATCCTGATAGAGAGAACAGATCCTAATTCCTTAACCCCCGGTGGAAGAATGGACTGACTTAGATCAGAATGTCATAAGGTATAAGGAGTAAAAAGAGCCTTACGTTCCAACCCACAAACAATTCCCCTACATATAAATAAAGAATTTCTAGACTCAACATCGACCAGTTTGGCTTGGAGAACCTACAGGCAGTCCGGCTCTGATGCCAACGCTGTCAGGACCCCGACTCGATGTCACATCGATCTAGCTGGTAACACCTCATATCACTTTGCGGCCTCACGCACGGTATCCCCACGGGTGTCGTCTTACCTTTTTCCCGGGACCGTTTGCGCCTTTTGGCTCACGTATATGATAGTGTCGCTAGCATCCATATGATAAAGAGCCCGGGCTGACATGACTAGTCGTAAACCCAAAGTGGCACAGACTTACAGGGACAGGCATCCATGACCCAGCTTCGAACGTGTCGGTCATCAGCAAGTGGGTCCGGGCTGTAGCATTGGGCTAGCAGGACTCCGGTAAACCGGGCTGTAGCGGGCTAACAGGACCCCGGTACTCAAAGCGTGACATTTCCCCGAAGGGACAGACACAGGAACGAAGAAGGACACATGCCGGCCAGCCTAAGTGTTCCAGAGCAGTAGCAAGCTACCATGGCTCAGCGGTAACACTAGGAGACATTTCCCGGTAAGAGAGGCTACTAAAGATAAACAACTAGATAGTCAGATCCCACACATACCAAGCATTTCAATCATACACACAATATGCTCGATATGTGCAATTACAACGAAGCATCACAACATGACTCTACGACACAAGTACTTTATTTAGGGCTCAGAGAGCCATACATAACATACACACAAAGGTACGGGTCTCACGACCCAACATACAAGTCATACAATCATACAAGCCAACAGCGGAAGTAACTTGTCTGAGTACAGACAACTAGTAAAAT
>NW_025232826.1:8050-8996 GCF_018294505.1 Triticum aestivum | reverse complement strand
CTTGCCTGGTTGCTCAGACAAGAAGGGGTCGTCGGTGACGTAGTCGTACCCGGTGGCATCAGCGTCGGTCTCGTAGTCTACCGGAGAGAAGAGGGGGAAGAAGTAATGAATACAGAGCAAACAAAGCATCACAAAATATAACAAGGCAATACGCGGTGTTCGGTGTGCCCTAACGCGGTAGTAGGTGATACTGGTGAAGGGGGGAAAACATCCGGGAAAGTATTCCCGGTGATTCGTGTTTTCGGGCAGAGGAGCCGGAGGGGGAAAGTTGCGGGTTTGATAGGTTAGAGGGGTGTGGCGGACGAACGGACTGCGTATCCGGAATCGTCTCGTCGTTCTGAGCAACTTTCATATAGAAAGTATTTTCATCCGAGTTACGGATTAAAAGATATGATTTTCTAAAGATTTAAATCATTTTCTGATTTTTAATTAATTAATTAATTAATTCGAAAAATGAATTCATGACGTCAGCATGATGTCATGCTGACGTCAGCAGTCAACAGGGTTGACTTGGTCAACCTCACGGTGGGTCCCGCATGTCATTGACTGATAACTAACTAACTAAATTAATTAATCTAATTAGTAGATTAGTCAGGTTAATTAAATGATTAATTAGTCTAACCAGGTTTAATTAAGTTAATTAATTCTTTAATTAATTAATTAATATTTAATTAATTATTTATTTATTTTATTAAATCTTTTTTTTTCTTTTTAACAGGGGCGTGGGTCCCTAATGTCAGTGGCCCAGAGGGCCTTAGCGGGACGGGCGAAACGGGTGCAGGCGTGGGCGCCCGAGGCCACTAGGGGGCGGCGACGCCGGCCACGGCAGAGGCCAGCCGCGGCGCGGCCAGCGCACGGGCTGCGCATGGCGGGCACAGGACGGGGAGGACAGCACACGACAGGCGCGGCAGGAGGTAGCCGCGGGGCCTGCACGCTCGGGTCGGCG
>NW_025232826.1:0-4196 GCF_018294505.1 Triticum aestivum | reverse complement strand
CGATCGGGTACAAACTCGTACATAAAGAAGATTATCAAAAGTTGTTGAACCATAGTGCAGACTCGGTTCACATATCGGTGTTCTCGGTTGACGACAACCCAGAACCTAGGAAAATTGGAATCGGTGAGAAATAACAGTTGACGAAGAACCCATAAAAAGTTATGCAGTTCCATGATATTTTCGAGATACCAGAGTGTAATACTCGATGGTAGATCAGAGTAAGGGTTGGACTGGGGGTATTGCTCTACAGAAGACAAGTGCTTAATCTTGCACGAGAAATGGTATTTAAAAGAGAACATGGTCGGAACCACGATTGTAAAAGGCCATACCCCAGATATAAGATGAACTTATATCAAGGGAATAATTAATTTTAAAAGAAGCTTCGATGAGAAGATGTACATCGGGTCCATGGGCATGAACACAAAGTTCAAGGTCGACTCCCACTTCTTTAATGCATAACCTTTCATTCACTTCTCGCCTTCAACGAAATTGTGTGTTGAAATTTTATCTGACATAACACTAGTAGAGTATGACCGATAGTGGTTTCCGGGTTCACACAGTTTAAAGAAAAGCATATGTCCAACCCATCAGGGCCTCCTAGGAACATATACCACAAACTTCAGGAGTAAATAACACAAGCTCGAAAGTAGAGCAAGGTTGAGAAAGTAGATGATACAATTAGCAAGGGCATTATGTATCCAAGGGAAGGCTCACAAGGTTATTGAATATGGAGGATGCTGACGGATAAAATCCAACAATGGGCCTGATGGTCCACAAGGGATCTGACGTGAGCATCGATACTCAACTAGAGGAAGAAGAATGCAAGGAGATCAAAATCTAGAAACAACTGACTAACTCAATTGTCAAATGCAATTGAATTACGATTCCCAAATCAAGGGGTCAGAAGCAATGCTCTGATTAGGGATGGATAAGTTGAATAGCCTTAGGGTACAATCAATGACACTTGGATTGGTCGAGAACCAATTCCAGTTAAAAGAATGGCAGCTCAGCCGGAAAGGTAATTTATAAGGATCAATGATGATTGCGGGTATTCGCAAACATATTGAGTCAACAGACTCAAAATGATAATGACAAGGAATGTCAATATGACTACGAGACTTATGGGATTAACCATAATGCAAGCAAGCAAGAATTTCAAGAGCCAAAGGCTCCAGAGGATTCTCGGAAGATCGAATAGTATTTTGAAGAATTTTTTGTAACACATGAACAACAGGGGATGAGCGGATACTCGACAAGTGCGAGTATTTATTTGAGGGGGTATTCATGTAGTAAGGAACTGCTAGGCAGTAGGCACAAAGTATTCTCGGATCAATAAAGAAAACTTCAGGGTATCTTGTAATAACAAGATCACTGGGGGATGATCGTATGAATGGCAAGTGTAAGTAGTTATCCATACGGATTTATCGGTGGCCAGGAATAGCAAAGTGATGGTCACAAAGTCTCGAGAGAATATCAAAGAGTATCTCCGAATTCTTCTGATTAGCAGGCGATCCTCTACAGTAAGGGGCTCTCCGGGTGGATGCGATCACGAGATCCTAATCTTAGAGTTAGCAAATTCATTTAACCCGAATAGTAGAGAGATCAGAGTCCCAGAGTAAAGGTCGAGGAGTAAAAGATCCTACTACCACCCAATGGCGACGTGGGCCCATGGGCCGCACAGCCATGTTAGTAAAAGTTTTGTAAAGTCTAGACTCGACTTCGGCCAAGGAGTGTGGATGGGGGATTCCTACAGGCAGTCGGCTCTGATACCAACTTGTGACGCCCCCGATTTAATCGTACACTAATCATGCACGCAAATGTGTACGATCAAGATCAGGGACTCACGGGAAGATATCACAACACAACTCTACAAATAAAATACGTCATACAAGCATCATAATACAAGCCAGGGGCCTCGAGGGCTCGAATACAAGTGCTCGATCATAGACGAGTCAGCGGAAGCAACAATATCTGAGTACAGACATAAGTTAAACAAGTTTGCCTTAAGAAGGCTAGCACAAACTGGGATACAGATCGAAAGAGGCGCAGGCCTCCTGCCTGGGATCCTCCTAAACTACTCCTGGTCGACATCAGCGGCCTGCACGTAGTAGTAGGCACCTCCAGTGTAGTAGGAATCATCGCCGACGGTGGCGTCTGGCTCCTGGACTCCAGCATCTGGTTGCGACAACCAGAAAGAAAGGAAAGGGGGAAAAAATGGGGGGAGAAAGCAACCGTGAGTACTCATCCAAAGTACTCGCAAGCAAGGAACTACACTACATATGCATGGGTATATGTGTAAGGAGGCCATATCAGTGGACTGAACTGCAGAATGCCAGGATAAGAGGGGGATAACTAGTCCTATCGAAGACTACGCTTCTGGCAGCCTCCGTCTTGCAGCATGTAGAAGAGAGTAGAATGAAGTCCTCCAAGTAACATCTCCAAGTAGCATCTCCAAGTAGCATCTCCAGTAGCATCGCATAGCATAATCCTACCCGGCGATCCTCTCCTCGTCGCCCTGCGGAAAAGCGATCACCGGGTTGTCTGTGGAACTTGGAAGGGTGTGTTTTATTAAGTATCCGGTTCTAGTTGTCATAAGGTCAAGGTACAACTCCAAGTCGTCCTATTACCGAAGATCACGGCTATTCGAATAGATTAACTTCCCTGCAGGGGTGCACCACATAGCCCAACACGCTCGATCCCATTTGGCCGGACACACTTTCCTGGGTCATGCCCGGCCTCAGAAGATCAACACGTCGCAGCCCCACCTAGGCAAAACAGAGAGGCCAGCACGCCGGTCTAAACCTAAGCGCACAGGGGTCTGGGCCCATCGCCCATAGCACACCTGCACGTTGCGAGGGCGGCCGAAAGCAGACCTAGCCTAGTGGCGTTCCAGTCCAATTCGGCGCGCGCCGCTCCGTCGCTGACGTCTGAAGTGCTTCGGCTGATACCACGACGTCGGGATACCCATAACTACTCCCACGTAGATGGTTAGTGCGTATAGGCTCGTAGCCAGACTCAGATCAAATACCAAGATCTCGTTAAGCGTGTTAAGTATTCGCGAACGCCGAACAGGGCCAGGCCCACCTGTCTCCTAGGTGGTCTCAACCTGCCCTGTCGCTCCGCCACAAAGTAACAGTCGAGGGCCGTCGGGAACCCAGGCCCACCTCTACCGGGATGGAGCCACCTGCCCCTTCAGCCCCCAACTCCGAACAGTATCACAGGTAATGTAATAGTGTAAAGTATATAGTATATGCCCGTGATCACCTCCCGAAGTGATCACAGCCCAGTAGTATAGCATGGCAGACTGACGAGAATGTAGGGCCAATGATGATAAACTAGCATCCTATACTAAGCATTTAGGATTGCAGGTAAGGTATCAACAGATGTAGCGACAATGTCAGGCTATGCATCAGAATAGGATTAACGAAAGCAGTAACATGCTACACTACTCTAATGCAAGCAGTATAGAGTAGAATAGGCGATATCTGGTGATCAAGAGGGGGGGCTTGCCTGGTTGCTCAGACAAGAAGGGGTCGTCGGTGACGTAGTCGTACCCGGTGGCATCAGCGTCGGTCTCGTAGTCTACCGGAGAGAAGAGGGGGAAGAAGTAATGAATACAGAGCAAACAAAGCATCACAAAATATAACAAGGCAATACGCGGTGTTCGGTGTGCCCTAACGCGGTAGTAGGTGATACCGGTGAAGGGGGGAAAACATCCGGGAAAGTATTCCCGGTGATTCGTGTTTTCGGGCAGAGGAGCCGGAGGGGGAAAGTTGCGGGTTCGATAGGTTAGAGGGGTGTGGCGGACGAACGGACTGCGTATCCGGAATCGTCTCGTCGTTCTGAGCAACTTTCATATAGAAAGTATTTTCATCCGAGTTACGGATTAAAAGATATGATTTTCTAAAGATTTAAATCATTTTCTGATTTTTAATTAATTAATTAATTAATTCGAGAAATGAATTCATGACGTCAGCATGATGTCATGCTGACGTCAGCAGTCAACAGGGTTGACTTGGTCAACCTGACGGTGGGTCCCGCATGTCATTGACTGATAACTAACTAACTAAATTAATTAATCTAATTAGTAGATTAGTCAGGTTAATTAAATGATTAATTAGTCTAACCAGGTTTAATTAAGTTAATTAATTCTTTAATTAATTAATTAATATTTTAATTATTTTAATTATTTATTT
>NW_025232825.1:8407-8996 GCF_018294505.1 Triticum aestivum | reverse complement strand
CCGAACTGACACAACCGGGTGGAGAGGTCCACTGGTCAAAGCCCGTCCGTGGGAAGTCAAAGGGCTAGATCTCGTGGTCAACCGCTCCAGGGTTAGGCGGGACGGGGCCCTGGGGGTAGCAATGCCATAGGAGCGTCATACCGGGCCCTCATACATGCGGGGTGGTGTTGTGGCATGTCAGAAGAGGCGGCACGCGTCTCCGGTGTGTGGCCCCCCTCACGGACGACGCCACCGCCGGCACCGGGAGGGGGGAAACGAACATGTCGGGTCTACACGGTGTGGATATGTAGCTGTGGGTTTGGCCCGGATGTTGCTCCCAGGTGTCCCTCTATCGATGACCCCCTCCCCCTTCACACACGTGACGAACTAAGCTACCCCCGCGCCCACCCCCACCCTCACCGTTGACGACCCCCTCCCCCTTCACTCACCTGACGAACTAAGGTCCAGATCCAGCACGCGATCGAGGGCGGCCATGGCGCTCCCATACCCGCGACCCTGCCACGGCCTTGCGGACGAAGCTGCTCGAATTCGGCGCCTCCCCTCCCCTCCCCTCTGTGTGGTTCCAGGAGAGGAGAGGGCCGAGCGATTT
>NW_025232825.1:5140-7057 GCF_018294505.1 Triticum aestivum | reverse complement strand
CGCGGCTCCTGCCAGCCCGTGCGCTCGGCGCTCGCGTCCCCGGCCAGCCCTGCCCTCCACCGCCGCCCCCTGCTCGCCCGCTGCACTGGCCGCCCTTGCCTCACCGTCCCCGGCCGCCCCTGCCTCACCGTCCGCGGCCGCCCCTGCCTCACCGTCCGCGGCCGCCCCAGTGAGCTTTTTTTCTTCTTCATTTTTTTTGCAATTTTTACTGCTTGTTATATATGTGATAGATGCATGTTGTATGCATGAATGGATGGATTGATTAATATTGGTTAGTTATAGCTTTGGTAAAGTTGGTGATGTTGTCAAATAGCTATGTGAGATGCGCTAATTTTTTTTGAAGAACAAAATTGGTATATTTGAGATGTTGTCAAATAGCTATAGTTTCATTTTGTGATGTTGACAAAATTTGTATCTGATGAGTAGTTATTTTATCATGATGATCTTGCTAAAAAAATTGAAGAACAAAATTTGACACTTGATGAAAATTAGGATTTGAAGTATCATGATGATCTAAAACCTTGACTAGATGTCATGAGCAATATAAATTTTTTTCATAGTTTGAAGTGTCAATGCTTTATGTACTGTGATGCCCTCAAATTTTTGACTCGGTAAAATTTACAGGCTTTGTCGTATTTCATCTCACTGGAGCCTTCGTCGTCGGGGTTTGGTCCGTGATCCTGCCGCTGCTAGACTACTTCCTCTACAGCGGAGGGTGAGCTACGAATCCACCTTCAACTCCTAGCCTCTTTTAACTAGATTAAATTTTCACATCAAGTCGCGTAACCTAGGTCTCCCGTCCGAAAGGGTTGCATCGATAAATATGCATTCAATTGCATATTTATCACCGCAGCTCTTTCGGATTGTGCAGCACTTTCCACGGACAGCCCGAGGATGTGTAGATTGGGTACGTTGTTCATGCTCTATCCCGTTCCGAGATAGGATTTCGGTGGCGCCTCCCTGTTGTTCTCCGGATGCACATTCTCTCGGCATTTTGTCGAGACGTGTATTTGGAAAACAGCGGGAAGGTGCTGCCGAAATTTTGTCTTGGAATACGGGTGACACGTCACCGATTCAGAGCGCACCGACCAGGACCTATGCCGACGGCATAGCTGACACATCATCGATCCACGATGCCCTCAATCTGCCCTGGCCGCAGCTATGCCGACGGTTTTGCCGTCGGCATAGTTTTTTTTTTCTTTTTTTCCATATATTATTATTATTATTATTATTAAGCATACAGTATGTGTTAATAAGCATACATACAGTATGTGTTAATAAGCATACATATAGTATGTGTTAATAAGCATATAGTATGTTAATAAGCACATAGTATGTGTTAATAAGCATACATATAGTTTTTTTCTTTTTCTTCACTGTTTTATTTATTATTATTATTTAACTAACTTACATACAGTATGTGTTAATAAGCATCCATACATTATTTTTCGGTTCTGTACAGAGCCGTGTGACCCCCATCACGAACGGTGCCGCCGCCAGCCGGCAACTGGAATGGGGAACAGCCGCACCGTGTCTATACGAAGGGGACTTTGCTCCAAGTGTTTATATATATCGGATGACCTACCACAACCGGGTGGTGTTCTGGCATGTCCGAAGAGGCGGCACGCATCTCCGAGGTGTGGCCCCGTCACAGACGGCGCAGCCGCCGGCACCTGGAGGGGGGGGGGGAACGGACGCGTCAGGTCTACATAGAGTGGTTGTATCTGTGGGTTTGGCCCGGATGTTGCTCCCCAGTGTCCCTATGGACGGACCTGACACAACCGGGTGGAGAGGTCCACTGGTCAAAGCCCGTCCGTGGGAAGTCAAAGGGCTAGATCTTGTGGTCAACCGCTCCAGGGTTAGGCGGGACGGGGGCCCTTGGGGGTAGCAATGCCACCGGAGCGTCGTATCGGTCCC
>NW_025232825.1:0-609 GCF_018294505.1 Triticum aestivum | reverse complement strand
TCACCGTAGACGACCCCCTCCCCCTTCACTCACCTGACGAACTAAGGTCCAGATCGAGCACGCGATCGAGGACGGCCATGGCGCTCCCATACCCGCGACCAGGCCACGGCCTTGGCGGACGAAGCTGCTCGAATTCAGCGCCTCCCCTCCCCTCCCCTCTGTGTGGTTCCAGGAGAGGAGAGGGCCGAGCGGTTTAAAAAAAATAAAAAATCTATATGAAATAATAATACATAAAAAAGGAAAATTATAACTATAACAAAATTTCAAAATCTATATGAAATAAAAAAGAATAAATATATAACTATAAGAAAACATTAAAAAATTTATATAAAATAAAAAAGGAAAATTAAACTATGCCGACGGCAACGGCCATACGGTAGGCGTTACGCGGATCAGTGACGTGGGTAATAAAAAAATTAAAAATAAAAGTATGCCTACGACTAAGCCGTCGGCATAGGTGCCACGTGGCCTCCTCACCTATGCCGACGGCTTAGCCGTCGGCATAGGCTGCCTTATCCACCCGCGGGGCGAACCCCCTCCACTCATTCTCTCCTCCCCCCCGAGCTGCGCGGCCGCCGCACCCCCGACCTGCGCCACCGCCGATGCATT
>NW_025232824.1:7931-9001 GCF_018294505.1 Triticum aestivum | reverse complement strand
TGTAACATCCCAAAATTCTAAATTTTGGAATGTTATAAACAAATAGATAGATTTGATTGATTGCTTGATTGATTGACTGAAAGTGAGTGAATTCGAAACTTTTTGAAAGTTAGATGAAAGGGAATAAAAGGACTTTCCTAAACTTTCATATTTGCTTTCTGATCTCCATGAATTCAAATGCTTTTCAAACACAAAACCCTAGAGAGAAGATGACATGACTTCTTCCATTTAAAAATGAAAAGGGTGTTTGAAAAATAATTTAATTTCATTTGGAAATATTCCAATTCTGAAACTTTATGCGACTCAATGATTTTCACGAGAGAAGATAAAAGGACTTCTTCAAATTATATGAAATATGAGTTGGGAGTTTCAAAGAATTAAATTCAAAGCCCCTATGAATTTATTTTCAATTTGGAATAGATCATCATGCATATCTTATTTTCTTGCATTTTGGTCGACCCTAGAAATTTCACGCAACTCAAGGACCTTCGGAGAGAGTTGGAGATTTCGTTATTTTCTTATTTGAGAGTTTTCTCAAATTGAAAAGAGGATCATTTGATTTATTTATTTCATCTTCAATTATTTTTCCGTTATCAAAAATATAAGAGAGGGAATAATATGACTTTCCCAAATTTAGGAAAATGAAGATTTGATAGGAAAAAAAATGCGTGTTTTCAAAAATTGCTTTTTAGGTCCCGAGTAAAGTTCAGCTCATTTTTAGGAGTCGGGGAAAATTTACTTTATTAATTTTTGAGTTCGTTTAGATTTTTTTTTATTTATTTTTCTGCGCGCGAGACCGTTTTAAAAAAAAAACTGCAGCTCCTTGGGCCAAAGGCCCAAGCTGCTAGCCGCCGGCCGGCCAAGGCCACCAGGCCACCGCGCGCGCAGGCGCAAGGCGCCAGGGAGCCACTCCTTTTTGCCTTGTCCTAGTAGGATTCATCTACTTTCGTTTTTTTTTCTAGATCTTTTCCCTCTTTTGTTTCCTAATCCTAGATCTATTCCTAATCCTAATCTATTTCTTGTCCCCTACCCCAAGCAAAACCCTCCCCTCCCCAATATAAATACCCAAG
>NW_025232824.1:1130-7122 GCF_018294505.1 Triticum aestivum | reverse complement strand
AGGCGATCGAGTCATGTGGGGAAAAGTGCGCAAACCTCTGCAGAGTAACAAACTAATCATGATTAGCCGTGTCCCCGGTTATGGACGTTTTGAGTATCTAGTACTTGAATATCATTGTGAATCTCAACATGTTACTTCTAATTAATGTTATTGGGTTTTTAATGAGTACTTTTAATTGGGATTGAGGATGCTGTCAACCATTCTCAATGTTTAACAACCACCATGATAGTTAAACAAAATTATTCCTTTGATGTAGGGAAAAATTGGCTTTTCGCAAAAACTGTAACCATAGAGCTTTCCACCAGCCATATATGCATGTAGTATAGCCTATTCTTTCATTACTCTCTCTATGTGTTACATTGCCAGCATATTCCATGTGCTGACCCGTTTTCGGGCTGCAACTTTTCATGTTGCAGACTTTTCAGACGACGAGTAAGTGGTACGTTAGGGTTACGATTTCCTATACTCAACTTTGCCGTTGGTGTTGATGGGAATCCACAACCTTGTTGCTTCCGCTATATTTTGGATTGAGGTAATAGTTTTTTTACGTTACTTTATACATGTGATTTACCTCTGTTATAAATCCTTCGAGTACTGTGTGTGTCAGCATACCGATCCAGGGATGACACGAAAGCACAGAGACTTGATCCATTCGGGTCGGGTCGCTACAAGATGGTATCAGAGCACATGTTGACTGTAGGACGTGACCCTAGAAACTGGCAAGCCCATAGCAAAGATTTTTCTCTACAACTTTTCCCTTTCAAAAAAAAAACCTTTTACCTCTCTTCTCTTCTGAGCTTATTCAAAAAATTCTTTTAGTGAGACCATACGCCTTTTCCCTTTTGACCACTCGAAGATTTGACTGATGAGACCCTCCAAGAAGTACAGGATATCAGACTAGTAAGACCATTCGGAATGAAGAGGATTTTACCATACATTATGATAATGGAAACTACAACGGTTGAAGACTCTGAAGACTAGGAGAATTGGAGGCTCTGAAGAATCCCTAGATTTGTATGACCCAGGAAGGCTACCTTTATGGAACCTGGCAGACTATGGAAGTTATCAATACCGAGATCAAGGTGTATCGGAGAAAGACCGGAGCATGGAGAGTTAGTAACTCAAAGTTTTGTCAAGAGAACCCTAAGGCAGGAGTTATTAACTCATGGAAATGACAAGAGCAAAAAAACACGGCTATCCATGATGTTATTGCCCGCCTATTCTATTGTCACCATGCGGAGTTAAGCGTGCAGATGCATGGAAGAATTGAATGGTAGAACGCTGAAGGAGCATCTATCAGCGAAGGATGCAGTTTTAACATAGCTGGTACATCACCAGGATCTGGAATATTACATCAGGAAGTTTAGGAGGGACATGCAGAAGCAGTATTCGGCAAAGAAGTATTTCGTGAAGAAACTCAGGAACCAGAAGCTGAAGTAGCCAAGCTGGAGAAGCAAAACCCCGAGGTACCAGAGATTCATCATGAACTGAAGGAAAGTAGAACCACGGCTCAGCCACGAATGTTGAAACCCAAAAGTTTGGAATACAATTCCAGAATATTCAAGGATGTCACGAGAGACTTCGCATCAATAGAGATTGATCTGGCAAAAGAACTTGAGAAGACAAGCATGATCGGAAGAAGCCATTGGAGGCATGAACAAAGACTTGAAGAGTTTGGAGACGTTGAAGATTCATTGACCTTTAGAAGACCAAACCCCTATTATATACCTACGTTAGATGCGACGTTTGTGAGCTGTCATTTGTTTGATGTTTTTTTTGACAGCCACAACAAAAATCTGTCTTTTCAAAACTTTTGTTTGTATTGTGTGCATTCCTCTCTCTTGATCTCTCTTATCTCACCCCAAACCCTTGAACCCAATAGAGGATGAATGGAGATGAGCTTGTATTTTCGGGACCAATGAGTTAATTGGAGACAGACCGATGGATTCAGAACATGGAGGATCATATGGAGAACAACCCTATAGTCGGAAAGGATATGGCCCAGCATGCTCTTCAATGCTTTGAAAGAGGTGCTGCTACCTGGTGGAGGATGTACCAAACCATCAACGGATGACAAGGAGTAACTACCTGGGAAGAATTTAAGTTGACTTTGCTAAAGTCTCGGTTTGTGACCCAGAAGTTGAAGCCTTATGGAAAAGATATGAAGAAACCTTGTGCGTACAAGCTCTGTGGAGAAATAGGACACAACCATAAAGAAAAGAAGGACGAATACCCTCATAAGTAGAAGATTATCAAAGGAGTTAGCCGAGGATTTTCAGGGAACTTCGATTGGAGATTGTTCCCAAAGGTTTTGTTGCAGCAATGGAAGTTCAGTTTACATTGTTGGAAAAGATCCGTGAAGCTCAGAAGGATGACAAAGAGATTGCTGAGGTAAAAGAGAGGATGAGCAAAGGAAAGGCCAAAGGTTTTCATAAGGATGAACACGACACCTTATGGTTTGAGAATAGTGTATATGTGCCAATAATGCAAAGATCAGGAAGTTAATACTTCAGGAGGCTCATGACTCACCATACTTGATTCGCCCTGGAAACACCAAGATGTATTTGGATTTGAAGGAGTGTTTCTGGTGGACTGGTATGAAGGAGGATATTACGGAGTATGTAGTCGTAAGTGATGTATGTCAGAGAAAGTAAAAGCAGAGCATCAGAAGTCAGCAGGATTATTGCAGCCTATGCTAATACCTGAATGGAAGAAGGATAAGCTTGGCATGGATTTCATTACCAGATTTCCCAGAACCCGAACGGGATATGATTCTATCTGGGTAATAGTTTATTCGCTTGATCAAAGTGGCTCGCTTTATCCCAGAGAAAACCACCTATACAAGTGCGAAGTTGGCCAAGATATATATTTGAGAAAGGATCGTATGTCTGCATGGAGTTCCGAGGACCATCGTAGAGGAACGCAGTTTACCTCAAAGTTTTGGAATCAGCTGCACCAGACTTTGGGTACTAGGCTAGAGTTCAGTACAGCCTTTCATCCGCAGACAGATGGATAAATCAAGAGAGTCAATCAGATTTTGGAGGACATGTTGAGAGCGTGTGCGCTAGATTATGGATCTAGTAGTGATGATAATTTACCTCACGCGGAGTTTCTCATTCAAGAATAGCTACCAAGTCAGTTTGAAGATGGCCCCTTTTTGAAGCTTTGTATGGGAGAAAGAGCCAGACACCGTTGATGTGGGATGAAGTTGGAGACCGTCAGTTGTTTGGACCAAATGTGATCAAGGAGTGAGAAGAGAATGTTAAGTTGCTTCGAGATAGACTGAAGGTAGCTCAGTCCAGGCAGAAGAGTTATGCAGACTAAAAAACGCAAGGAGGTAGTCTATGAAATCGGAGACAGAGCATATCTTTGTGTACCAGCTCTGCGAGGAGTTAAACGATTTGGAGTTAAGGGAAAGTTAGCCCCGAGATTTGTAGGACCATACCAAGTATTGGAGCGTATGGGAGAAGTTACCAACAAGTTGGAGTCACCCGAAGGACTGTCAGGAGTTCATGATGTGTTTCACGATTCCCAGTTGAAGAAGTGTCATGCAGAGATGGCCAATATTTCCTTGTAAGGACGCTTGACCCTGGAAAGGATAATGATGTTCCACGAAGTGGAGTATGGATTTCATAAGTGTAAGTTTTATCACGGTATGTGGGACATCCCACGAGGATGAAGAGAGGAAGTGTTATTGGATATAAAGGAGGTATGATGTTGGAAATATGGATCAATGGAAATTCCATGAAGAGTCTGAGTAATCATGTCCCCGTATGGTGCAACTATAAGGAAAAGAGACAGTACATCTGGATGGATTTTAAGTATGCCAGGAAGTTGGATGTTGGGATAATGATCAGTTGCCCAGATGATGAGTTCAAGATTTGCAAGTGATGAGATGGGCCATAACCCACAGGCCCCAGGACCTGCCAAGAAGCAATCACACTCTTGCTGAAGGAAAAACCCTGGAAGAAGTTACGACTTGTATCAACCGACGATTCTATAGGAGTTTACGCAAAACCTGAGAGTTGTTAAGTAACGATAGATGTTTGTTTGGCTTGCAGAATCAGTGGATTTTCCGAACTTGGTTCGTCGACAAGAAGAATTCTGCAATGCTTGTGAGGATGACCGAGTGTTGAATGCGAGATTCGCTAAACCATGTACAAGGAAATGATTTGAGTGCGGGATGGATTGATCACCATACCGACTTACTCTTATTATTCGCTTTGCTATATGGGATGGTAAATCTGAGTGACTTACCTATAGTGGAGAGACGACGATCAAAACCTTGTTTGAACCTTAGAAAGGTATAGGTATTTTTTTTCCCTTGTACACGGCAGTTGTTGCCAACCGTAGGTTATACGGTGAGGTTCAACCCAGACCCTTTCCTGCAGGAGAAACCATAAATTGTTGACCACCACGAGATATCGATAGTTGTTTAGCATTGGCGTCAGACCCGTCAGCTATGAAGACCCAGTTTCGGGATAACCTTACCCAGATGAAAGGACAAAGGAATTGAGGAAAAGGTTATGCCACTACCGGAAGAGCCCAGAGAAGGGATTATCCTTAATATCTGAGAAGACTGACACTGTCAACGATAAGGATGGAGTATATGAGTTTTGATGGAACCGTAACAATGTTTTTAAGGGTGGTAGCACCCGAGACCTCGGAGATGATCGATGGACTTTGAGAAGACCCCAAACCCTAACCTATTCTTTCTAGCCTCTCCGAATCTCGAGGACGAGATTCATTTTAAGGGTGGTAGTTTGTAACATCCCAAAATTCTAAATTTTGGAATGTTATAAACAAATAGATAGATTTGATTGATTGCTTGATTGATTGACTGAAAGTGAGTGAATTCGAAACTTTTTGAAAGTTAGATGAAAGGGAATAAAAGGACTTTCCTAAACTTTCATATTTGCTTTCTGATCTCCATGAATTCAAATGCTTTTCAAACACAAAACCCTAGAGAGAAGATGACATGACTTCTTCCATTTAAAAATGAAAAGGGTGTTTGAAAAATAATTTAATTTCATTTGGAAATATTCCAATTCTGAAACTTTATGCGACTCAATGATTTTCACGAGAGAAGATAAAAGGACTTCTTCAAATTATATGAAATATGAGTTGGGAGTTTCAAAGAATTAAATTCAAAGCCCCCTATGAATTTATTTTCAATTTGGAATAGATCATCATGCATATCTTATTTTCTTGCATTTTGGTCGACCCTAGAAATTTCACGCAACTCAAGGACCTTCGGAGAGAGTTGGAGATTTCGTTATTTTCTTATTTGAGAGTTTTCTCAAATTGAAAAGAGGATCATTTGATTTATTTATTTCATCTTCAATTATTTTTCCGTTATCAAAAATATAAGAGAGGGAATAATATGACTTTCCCAAATTTAGGAAAATGAAGATTTAATAAATAGACCAAATTTTGTTTGCCGGAGTTTTATTCGCATTTTTTTTGATAGGAAAAAAAATGCGTGTTTTCAAAAATTGCTTTTTAGGTCCCGAGTAAAGTTCAACTCATTTTTAGGAGTCGGGGAAAATTTACTTTATTAATTTTTGAGTTCGTTTAGATTTTCTTTTATTTATTTTTCTGCGCGCGAGACCGTTTTTAAAAAAAAAAACTGCAGCGCCTTGGGCCAAAGGCCCAAGCTGCTAGCCGCCGGCCGGCCAAGGCCACCAGGCCACCGCGCGCGCAGGCGCAAGGCGCCAGGGAGCCACTCCTTTTTGCCTTGTCCTAGTAGGATTCATCTACTTTCGTTTTTTTTTCTAGATCTTTTCCCTCTTTTGTTTCCTAATCCTAGATCTATTCCTAATCCTAATCTATTTCTTGTCCCCTACCCCAAGCAAAACCCTCCCCTCCCCAATATAAATACCCAAGCACCCCCCCCTCTAAACCATCAAACCAACACCTCTCCTCTCCTCCACACCACACCGCGCCGCCGCCCTAGCACCGCCGCCTCACCCGCCGCCGCCGCGCCTTGCCT
>NW_025232824.1:0-1061 GCF_018294505.1 Triticum aestivum | reverse complement strand
CCGCCGCGCCCCACACGCCGCCGCCGCCTTACGCCGCCGCCCTACACCGACGCCGCCGGAGCACCTCGCTCTTCGAGGTACTAGCCCCGCGCTACATCTATTCTTTTCCTCGGATCGTTTTCTTCTAATCGTTCCGATTCTTTTCTCTTCTAATTCGTTTTCTAGATCGGTTTTTCGTTTCGGTTTTCTTCTCCGAAACCCTAGATCGGATTTGTTTTCTTTTCCGATTTAGTTGCCTTTGGACCGTTCGCCGGACCGTTCGTCCTAACAAACGTGATCACCGGATTCTTCTAGGTTCACGAACGTCCGTTCGTTTAACCGTTCTTCTTTTTCTTTTCATCGGATTTATTCTGCGATCGCGATCTCAGATCCGATCTTCGTTCTAGTTTATCTTCTCGCTCGTTTATCGGAATCAGGTGATTCAAGCGCCTGGAGTTTCATCTCGAAACCGCCGTTCCGACTAATCAACTTGAACAAGTTTTTGCTACTGTAAAATTTGTCCTAGTTTCAACTTGCTAGAACCGAGTTGTTTTCTTCCGCCGTTTGTTTTCCATCGTTTGTTCGGTTCGTTCTTTCTTTTGCCACCAGGGTTCTTAAGTTGAACTTTCTGGTTCGTTCTCTCATTCGAGTTTTACTTGTGCATTAGTTGAGTACTTATTGTGTGGTTACTATTGTTTGCTTACGATAGATTAACCGGAGTGTGACGATTAGATCTATCACGAGTTTTGAGTGCGAACCATCTTCATCAACTTTGCAGGCAAGTAACACTTGATCATATCTTTCCTACTACCCAGTTTTATTGCATTAGATCAAACCCTCAAACACTTGCATGTTTAGGATCTAATTAAATTGTGGGATGGGAAGTAGATTGAGGTAGTACCTATTACCTGTTACTTATGAAACCTTGGGAGTTACTTCTACGTTTGCTTATTATGCTATGCTAGTAGACGTGGATTGGGTGAGTGATATCCATGACAGATGTGAGATTGATAATGCTAATGGTTTATCTAAGGTGGCAACTTAAACACACATCTGGGTGGATTGAGGCACCTGATGTCTAT
>NW_025232823.1:6901-9003 GCF_018294505.1 Triticum aestivum | reverse complement strand
ACTTCACCCATGTCCTCAGGAACAAATGTAACTACTCACAAAGCATAATTATGTTCATAATCAGAGGAGTAATAATATGCATAAAGGATTTGTACATATGATCTTCCACCAAGTAAACCAAATAGCATCAACTACAAGGAGTAATCAACACTACTAGCAACCCACAGGTACCAATTTGTGGTTTTGATACAAGATTGGATACAAGAGATGAACTAGGGTTTTGAGATGAGATGGTGCTGGTGAAGATGTTCATGGAGATTGACCCCCTCCCGATGAGAGGATCGTTGGTGATGACGTTGGTGATGATTTCCCCCTCCCGGAGGGAAGTGTCCCCGGCAGAACAGCTCCGCCAGAGCCCTAGATTGATTCCGCCAAGGTCCCGCCTCATGGCGGCGGAATTTCGTCCCGTAAGCTTGCCCACGATTTTTCCAGGGGAAAAGTGATGATATAGCAGAAGATGGACACTGGAGGCCTACCAGGGGGCTCAGGAGATAGTGGGTCACGCCCTAGGGGGGGGGGGGCGCCCCCTGTCTCCTGGACAGGGTGTGGGCCCCCTGGCCTATTTCTTTTGTCCATAAATTCTTATTAATTCCAAAAAGTGTTTCGTGGAGTCTCAGGACTTTTGGAGTTGTGCAGAATAGGTTTCCAACGTTTGCTCCTTTTCCAGCCAGAATTCCAGCTGCCGGCATTCCCCCTCTTCATGGTAAACCTTGTAAAATAAGAGATAATAGCCATAAGTATTGAGATATAATGTGTAATAACAGCCCATAATGCAATAAATATTGATATAAAAGCATGATGCAAAATGGACGTATCAACTCCCCCAAGCTTAGACTTCGCTTGTCCTCAAGCGGAAGCCGAAATCGAAAAATATGTCCACATGTTTAGAGATAGAGGTGTCGATAAAAATAAAATACGAACATGAGGGCATCATGATCATTCTAATAACAGCAATATATATGGATTTTATCATATGATTTCCTATGCTCAACTAATAAGCAATTCACAATGTCAAGTATGGTTTAAAAACTTCATTGGGAACTAACAAACTATAATCTCAGTCAATGAAGCAATTGCAATTTATCGTAACATCAGAAAGAGTCAATAATAGAGCTTTTCAGCAAGCTCACATACTCAACTATTTCGTAGTCTCCTATAATTGTTAACACTCACGCAATACTTGTGGTTATAGAGTTTCAGCCAGACACTTAGAAAGATAGGGGCTTATTGTGTTGCCTCCCAACGTATTCACCTTTAGGTGATGTCAACAATAATAGGCTATGCCAACTTACATCCAATTGGATATATGTATCATGATCTTTCAAACACGAGGAGCTTGCCAAAGGATAAAAATAAAAGGGAAAGGTGAGTATCACCTTGACTCAAGCATAAAGTAAAACATAAAGTAAAATATAGGCCCTTCGCAGAGGGAAGCATAGGTTGTCATGCACGTTTAGGGTTGATGCATAAAATCTTAGTGCAAAAGAACGTCACTTTATATTGCCCCTTGTATGGGGACCTTTATTATGCAGTCGCTTTTATTACTTCCACAACAAGTTCGTACAAAGTTTATTTTCTCTGCACTAATAAGTCATACATATTTAGAGAGAAATTTTTATTGCTTGCACCGATGACAACTTACTTGAAGGATCTTACTCAATCCATAGGTAGGTATGGTGGACTCTCATGGCAAAACTGGGTTTAAGGATATTTGGAAGCACAAGTAGTATCTCTACTTAGTGCAAGGAATTTGGCTAGCATGAGGGGGAAATGCAAGCTCAACATGTTTGGAAGGTCAATGACAATATACTGAGATGTCGGAAAACATAAACCATTATGTTGTCTTCCTTGTCCAACATCAACTCTTTTAGCATGTCATACTTAATGAGTGCTTCACAATCATAAAAGATGTCCAAGATAATATATTTATATGTGAACCCCTCTTTCCTTATCACTTCCTATTAATTGCAACGATGACCAAGGCTACGTTCATCAACTCTCAACAATTTTTATGCCTCATACTTTCTATGTGTGAAGTTATCACTATCCATAAGATCAATATGAACTCTTTTGTTCTTTCTACTTTCTCAAGATCATAGCAA
>NW_025232823.1:5423-5887 GCF_018294505.1 Triticum aestivum | reverse complement strand
GGGGGGGGGGCGGCCCCCTCTCTCGTGGGAGCCTCGTGTCCCTTTCGGACTACTTCTTTCTTCCTAAAATTCCTAAATAATCCAAAAATGATAAAAATTGCCATTAGAGTTGTTTTGGAGTCGGTTTACTTACCGTACCACATACCTATGCCTTTTCGGAGTCTGGAACGTTCTGGAAAGTGTCTCTTATGTATTCCTCAGGGGTTATGGTTTCAATAATATTAGTTTCAACATTGATAGGATTACCTGAAATATAATGTTTAATTCTTTGACCGTTTACCACCCTCGGATTTATGCCTTCGAAGTTGTTGATTTTTATAGCACTAGAACGATAGACCTCCTCGATAACGTAGGGACCTTCCCATTTTGAGAGAAGTTTTCCTGCAAAAAATCTTAAACAAGAGTTGAACAATAACACATAATCTCCTACGTTAAACTCACGCTTTTGTATCCTCTTATCATGC
>NW_025232823.1:4466-5339 GCF_018294505.1 Triticum aestivum | reverse complement strand
AGCGTTTGACTTTTTCTTTGAAAAGCTTGGCATTCTCATATGCTTGGGTTCTCCATTCATCAAGTGAGCTAATATCAAATAACCTTTTCTCACCGGCAAGTTTGAAGTCATAATTGAGCTCTTTAATAGCCCAATATGCCTTATGTTCAAGTTCAAGAGGTAAATGACACGCTTTTCCATAAACCATCTTATATGGAGACATACCCATAGGATTTTTGTATGCAGTTCTATAGGCCCATAATGCATCATCAAGTTTTTTGGACCAATTCTTTCTAGATCTATTCACAGTCTTTTGCAAAATTAATTTGAGCTCTCTATTGCTCAACTCTACCTGATCACTAGACTGCGGGTGATAAGGATATGCGATTCTATGATTGACATCATACTTAGCAAGCATCTTATGGAAAACACCATGAATAAAGTGTGAACCACCATCAGTCATAAGATATCTAGGGACTCCAAACCTCGGAAAAATAACTTCTTTAAGCATTTTAATAGAAGTGTTATGATCAGCACTACTAGTTGGAATAGCTTCTACCCACTTAGTAACGTAATCAACAACAACTAAAATATGTGTATAACCATTGGAGGCAGGAAAAGGTCCCATATAATCAAAGCCCCAAACATCAAACAGTTCAATAACAAGAGAATAATTCATAGGCATTTCTTGACGTCTACTAATGTTACCTATTCTTTGACATTCATCACAAGATAAGACAAACTTACGAGCATCTTTGAAAAGAGTAGGCCAATAAAAACCAGATTGTAGTACCTTGTGTGCAGTTCTATCTCCAGCGTGGTGTCCTCCATAGGATTTAGAGTGACACTTGCGTAGGATTTGTTCCTGTTCATGCTCAGGCACACAACGTCTAA
>NW_025232823.1:0-3728 GCF_018294505.1 Triticum aestivum | reverse complement strand
AATACCATCTACTCCTTCTTTATAAAGGTGTGGATCATCCCAGAAGTAGTGTCTTAAATCATAAAAGAACTTTTTCTTTTGCTGGTATGTGAAACTAGGCGGTATATATTTAGCAACAATGTAATTAGCATAATCAGCATACCAAGGAGCAGTACGAGAAGCATTGACAACCGCTAATTGTTCATCAGGAAAACTATCATTAATAGGCAGTGGGTCATCAAGAACATTCTGTAACCTAGACAAGTTGTCTGCAACGGGGTTCTCAGCTCCCTTTCTATCAATAATATGCAAGTCAAATTCTTGGAGCAAGAGAACCCATCTAATGAGTGTAGGCTTAGCATCTTTCTTTTCCATAAGATATTTAATAGCATCATGATCAGTGTGAATAGTAACTTTGGAATCAACAATATAAGGTCTAAACTTATCACATGCAAACACAACTGCTAAGAACTCTTTTTCAGTAGTAGCATAGTTTCTCTGGGCAGTATCAAGAGTCTTACTAGCATACTGGATAACATTCAATTTCTTATCGACTCTTTGCCCTAAAACAACACCTACAGCATAATCACTAGCATCACACATAATTTCAAAAGGTAAATTCCAATCAGGTGTCTGAACAATAGGTGCAGTGATCAAAGCTTTCTTGAGTGTTTCAAATGCTTCTACACAATCATTATCAAAGACAAAAGGAATATCTTTTTGCAATAAATTAGTCAGAGGCCTAGAAATTTTAGAAAAGTCCTTAATGAACCTTCTATAAAAACCGGCGTGACCAAGGAAACTTCTTATACCTTTTATGTCCTTGGGGCATGGCATCTTTTCAATAGCATCAACTTTGGCTTTATCAACTTCAATACCTCTCTCGGAGATCTTGTTCCCCAAGACAATGCCTTCATTAACCATAAAGTGACACTTTTCCCAATTCAGGACGAGACTAGTGTCTTCGCATCTCTGCAAAACTCGATCAAGGTTGCTCAAACAATCATCAAAAGAGGATCCATAGACGGAGAAGTCATCCATGAATACCTCACAAATCTTTTCACAAAAATCAGAAAATATAGCCATCATGCATCTTTGAAAGGTAGCAGGTGCATTACATAGACAAAAGGCATACGTCTATAAGCAAAGGTACCAAAAGGGCAAGTAAAAGTAGTTTTAGATTGATCCCCCGCTGCTACAGGTATTTGAGAGAAGCCAGAATAACCATCTAGGAAGCAAAAATGTGTGTGTTTGGACAACCTTTCTAGCATTTGATCAATAAAAGGTAAAGGGTAATGATCTTTAGTAGCTTTATTTAACTTACGGAAATCAATTACCATCCTATAGCCTGTAATAATTCTTTGCTGGATCAATTCATCTTTATCATTAGGAACAATGGTAATACCTCCCTTTTTAGGGACACAATAGACAGGGCTTCCCCATTCACTATCGGCAACGGATTAAATAATACCTGCCTCAAGGAGCTTTAGTATCTCCTTTCTTACCACTTCCTTCATTTTGGGATTTAATCGTCTTTGAAGATCTCTATCTGGTTTGGCATCTTTCTCCACTAAAATTTTGTGTTGACATAATGTGGGACTAATGCCCTTAAGATCATCCAGAGTATATCCAATAGCAGCTCGGTGCTTCTTCAGAGTTTTCAATAATCTTTCTTCTTCTTTCTATGAAAGGTTAGCACTAATAATAACAGGATATATTTCTTTTTCATCAAGATAAGATAAGCATACTTAAGATTATCAGGTAATGGTTTGAGTTCAAACACGGGATCACCCTTGGGTGGAGGGGGATCCCCAAGAATTTCAACGGGAAGGTTATGTTTCAACATAGGTTCTTGTTTAAGGAACACTTCATCTATTTCTTCCCTTTCCTTCATAAACATATCATTTTCATGGTCTAGCAAATAATGTTCTAACGGATCAGTTGGAGGAACAACAATGGAAGCAAGACCAATAATTTCATCCTTACTAGGTGGTTCCCTTTCACGAGGTTTTCTACGAAATTTAGCAAAATTGAACTCATGAGACATACCATCTATGCCAATAGTGACGACCTTCCTTTTACAATTAATCTTAGCACTAGCATTATTCAAGAAGGGTCTACTAAAAATAATGGGACAAAAATCATCTTGTGGGGAAGCAAGAACAAGAAAATCAGCAGGGTATTTAATCTTCCCACACAAGACTTCAACATCTCTAACAATCCCAATAGGTTTAATGGTGTCCCTATTAGCAAGCTTAATAGTAACATCAATGTCTTCTAATTCTATAGGTGCAATATCATGCATAATTTATTTATAAAGATCATAAGGTATCACACTAGCACTAGCACCCATATCACATAAGCCATGATAACAATGATCTCCTATTTTAACAGAAATAACAGGCATGCCTACAATAGGTCTATGTGTCTTAGTATCGGGTCTAGCAATATTAGCAGTTTCACCCAAGAAAGAGATAACATGCCCATCTAAGTCCTCATCCAAGAGATCTTTAATCATAGCAATACCAGGTTCAACATTAATTTGCTCAGGAGGAGTATAGGTCCTAGTATTACTCTTACGAACAACAGTCGAAGCTTTAGCATGATCTTTTATCCTAACTGGAAAAGGAGGTTTTTCAACATAAGCGGTAGGAATAATAGGATCACTATATGTAATAGTCTTTTCTTCGACTGTAATAGGTGCAACTACTTTCACTTCAACATGAGGATTATATTTAAACCACTTCTCTTTAGGGATATCAACGTGAGTAGCAAAAGTTTTACAAAAAGTGGCTACTATCTCAGAGTCAAGTCCATACTTAGAGCTAAATCCACGGAAAGCATCGGTATCCATAAAAGATTTAACACAATCGAACTTAGGTGTCATACCTGACTCCTTACCATCGCCGGAACCCCAATCTTCAGAGTTGCGTTTAATTCTTTCCAATAAGTCCCATTTGAAGTCAATAGTCTTCAGCATATAGGAACCAACACAGGAAGTATCGAGCAAGTTGCGATTATCAAGAGAAAGCCGAGCATAAAAATTCTGAATAATCATTTCCCGAGAGAGCTCATGATTGGGGCATGAATACAACATTGACTTAAGCCTCCCCCAAGCTTGAGCGATGCTTTCTCCTTCACGAGGCCAGAAATTATATATGTAATTACGATCAGGATGAACAAGATGCATAGGGTAGAACCTCTGGTGAAATTCCAACTTCAATCGCTTATAATTCCAAGATCTCATATCATCACATAGCCTATACCATGTCATTGCATGTCCCTTCAAAGATAAGAAGACCTTCCTTTTTACAACATCATCGGGAATACCTGCAAGCTTAAATAATCCACAAACTTCATCTACAAAGATAAGGTGTAAGTCGGGATGCAATGTTCCGTCTCCTGCAAAAGGATTAGCTAGCAGTTTTTCTATCATACCCAAAGGAATCTCAAAGTGAATATTTTCATAAAGTTCAGTAGGTTGAGGAGCATCTCTTTGCTCTTCTGGTTGGGGTGAAGATACCCCAAACAAGCCCTTCAAAGGATTAGTTTCCATAGTAACAAGTAACAGAAAATTTCAGCACACTATATGAATGTTTCCTTACCAAGTTCCACTCACCAAGAGCGCTACACTCCCCGGCAACGGCACCAGAAAAGAGTCTTGATGACCCACAAGTATAGGGGATCTATCGTAGTCCTTCCGATAAGTAAGAGTGTCGAATCCAACAGGAGCAGAAGGAAATGATAAG
>NW_025232822.1:0-9003 GCF_018294505.1 Triticum aestivum | reverse complement strand
ATCAGAGCCGGACTGCCTGTAGGTTCTCCAAGCCAAACTGGTCGATGTTGAGTCTAGAAATTCTTTAGTTATATGTAGGGGAATTGTTTGTGGGTTGGAACGTAAGGCTCTTTTTACTCCTTATACCTTATGACATTCTGATCTGAGTCAGTCCATTCTTCCACCGGGGATAAGGAATTAGGATCTATTCTTTCTATCAGGATCACGTGTTACTAATCAGTAGTACCTTATAAGTTTGATGGTTACAAGCCTAGTTCAGTTCTACTACCACATTATGTAGCCAGAATGGTTCAGAACTTTGATATGATGATGTTGAGTGTGTACGAAATCCTTTGTCAAATGTCTCAAAATCCTTTTTGAGCATTTACAGCTGTTATGCTGCCGAAATTTTGCTAGAAATTCTAATGCCTTTGCATTATAATTGTGCTTTCAGATGGCCACTCGCGACCTCAATCAAGTGGTTCGCCTGACTCGATGTCTAGATGTACCCGGCCATACTGCTAAGTTGGTCAGGGTAATGACTGAGGCTGGATACCGCTGGTATCCTGAGTACACGGTCGAAGAGCAATTCCGAGACTTCAATCAAAGCCAGTATCTCTGCACTGTCAGGATATTTCCATCTTATCCTGGATCCACCGAGCCTCTTCACTGTTCCTATGGACTCGGGGTTACTATTGAGATGGCTGTGCAGGACGCCGCCTACTCTATGATGACCATTATGCGAGTCAGATCTGGGTTATTTCGGGACTCTGATTTCCGGTATATGCCAGGATCACTTCCGGGAGCACGAGGGTATCTCCAGGCTATTTATGCTGACCCCACTCAGGAGGATTCACGGACTCGCACCACTGCTGAGATGCTCGAGGATAAGGACCGTGAAAATCGGGCCTTAAGGTTAGAGCTCTTCAATACCCGTGCTGACCACTGGGCTACTTTGACTCGGTTCGCACCGGCGGTGCAAGCTGGATATTCGGATATGCGCGATCTCTATCCTGTGAGATCTGCTCTGCCGGACGTGATGGTTTGGCGTGATGTAGGAGGCATCACCCCACCTCGCGGTCCCCGCAGGCCACCGTTTGTTGGTCCAAGGCCTCATCCTAGCCCCTATGGTCGACAAGCTCCGCGAGACCGTCTGTTTCCGGATGATCATGTTGAACTTCCAGGCTATGGAGGTGACTTCTACGAGGACTACTACGGATCGGTCTGAGTTAGTGGTAGTAACACTAGTTCGCACTAGCTGTGTCGTCTATCGTCCCGCGTGACTCGTGGGATATGACCTAGTCTGTACTCCTTCCGGAGGTGTAGAAAAATAATGTATAGGAGCTTGAAATGCCTCCGATGAGATGTAATCCTCTTTTCACCGTATTAGTACTTTGTTTGGTCTTGTACTAAACCCTGTATGGTGTGTATGACGATGGAATAAAAGAAGCAGTTTCTGTATCTACCATGTCATACGGATGATCATCTTGCATTCCGAGTTATTCCTTACATTCTATATCCTATGTCGGAATCTTATCGTTCTGACTAAATCATTGTCTTGTTTACCTAGGATGGTCAACACGCGCGCTAACCCTGCTTCCCAAGAGCAGGCCGAAGGCAGTGAAGCCAGGGATGCAAATCTGCCTCAACCTCCTTCACTAGCCGAGGTTATGATGGAAGCTGAGAGAAACAAGCGGGAGACCAACCGTTTGTTGGAGCGTATTGAACAGAATACAGCACACCATCAGAGGGCTAACGTGGTGTCACTCAGTGATTTTATCAAATTGCATCCACCCACGTTCCACCACTCCGTCGAGCCTCTCGACGCTGATGACTGGCTTCGCAGTATCTCTCACAAACTGCGTTCCGTGCTGGTAGCGGAGGCTGACAAGGTCACCTTTGCTGCATATCATCTTGAAGGCCCCGCCAGTCTATGGTGGGAGAATTATGGAGCTATGCGCCCAGTGGGCCATGTCACAACTTGGGCTGAATTCAGCGAGGCTTTCCGTGAACATCACATTCCGGAGGGTCTCATGGACCGTAAACGTGAAGAATTTTGCAGTTTCACCCAAGGCCGACTTTCTGTGGATGCCTATAGCAGAGAGTTCGGTAATCTCGCCCGATATGCAACTGAGGAAGTGTCTACTGACGCCAAGAAGCAAGCAAGGTTCCGTAAGGGCCTTAGTCCTGAGCTTCGCCGCGACCTCCGTCTGCATGAGTGCACATCTTTTTCGAAACTTGTCAACAAAGCCATCAGTGCTGAAACTGGTCAGACTGACTATGACGCAACACGCAAGCATGGACGTGACATGGGTTCCTCGTCCGGTGCTGGTCCTCAGAAGCGCCGCGTGTGGGTACCCAACACCGCCCTGCCACCCAGGTTCACACCGAGGCCATCTTTCCAGGCGCCTCGCCCCGTTCAACAGTCTGCTCCAGCCAAGCCCTATGGGGGTCCAACCAATAATGCTCCTCCACGTACCAGTTCCGTGACTTGTTTCAAGTGTGGGGAATCTGGTCACTATATGCGTGAGTGTCCCCAGACCAACCCCAATCAATCTGCTAAAGCTGTTGGCCGTGGCAAGCCGACAGGGAAAGTGTTTCATGCTAAACCGGTCACCGCTTCACGTGGCCATGTCAACTGTATCTCTGCCGAAGAAGCTCAAGAGGACCCCAACGTCGTTCTCGGTACGCTTCTTGTTAATTGCCACCCGACATCTGTTCTTTTCGATACAGGAGCCTCTCATTCTTTTATATCTGAAAATTATGCTCGTTTGCATAACGTTGCATTCTGTGACTTGCCGTCCACTATGGAAATTTCTACCCCTGGTTCTAGATGGCAGACCTCTAGGGTAAGTTATGGAAATGAAATCCAAGTCGACAGACTTGTTTTCCTCGCATCCTTGATAGCCCTTAAATCTTCAGATATTAATATCATTTTGGGTATGGACTGGATGTCAGCTCATCAAGCCAAAATTGATTGCTTCTCTAGGACTGTTCAACTCACCCATCCTTCGGGGAAGATAGTCAATGTCTTGACCCGAATAGCCAAGCGACAATTATATTCTCTTAACGCCAGCCCTTTGCCAGACCTTGAGGACGTGCCGGTAGTCCGTGACTTCCCGGATGTCTTTCCAGAGGAATTGCCAGGTGTTCCACCTGACAGGGATGTTGAGTTCGTAATCGACCTCATCCCCGGAACCGTTCCGATTGCTAGAAGACCCTATAAGATGGCACCCCTAGAACTAGCTGAACTTAAGAAACAACTCGATGAATCCTTGAAAAAGGGTTTCATCCGACCTAGCTCATCTCTGTGGGCTTGCCCTGTCCTGTTCGTCAAGAAGAAGGATGGTACGGACCGGATGGTTGTAGATTACCGACCTGTCAATTTGGTCACAATCAAGAACAAATATCCACTTCCCAGGATCAACGATCTGTATGATCAGCTCGCTGGATCCTCAGTCTTCTCCAAGATGGATTTGAGGTTGGGCTACCATCAAATAAAAATCAGAAACGGGGACATTCCTAAAACGGCCTTTGTTACTCGTTATGGCCAATACGAGTACACCGTCATGTCCTTCGGATTAACCAACGCTCCAGCCACCTTTTCTCGGTTAATGAACTCAATCTTCATGGAGTATTTGGATAAATTCGTCGTAGTTTATCTCGATGATATACTCATCTACTCCAAGAACGAGGAAGAACATGCCGAACATTTAAGGCTAGTGTTGAAGAAACTTCGAGAGCATCGCCTTTATGCCAAATTTTCAAAATGTGAATTCTGGTTGTCAGAAGTGACCTATCTGGGTCATGTAATATCTGGTAAAGGTATTGCTGTTAACCCTGAGCGAGTTCAAGCCGTCCTTAATTGGACTCCACCCGAATCGGTCAAGCAAGTTCGGAGTTTTCTAGGCTTAGCGAGCTATTGCCGTCGCTTTGTCGAGAACTTCTCCAAAGTTGCTAAACCCCTAACCGAACTCCTCAAGAAAGATAAGAAGTTCGAATGGACTCCACAATGTGAGCACAGCTTTCAGGAACTGAAAAGACGCCTGACCTCTGCTCCCGTACTGGTACCGCCAGACTTCTCCAAGGACTTTGTTATCTACTACGACGCCTCGCGACAAGGACTAGGTTGCATTCTCATGCAAGATCGACACGTAATTGCTTACGCTTCACGGCAATTGCACCCACATGAGGAGAATTATCCTACTCATGATCTAGAGCTTGCAGCCGTAGTCTATGCACTTAAGACCTGGCGACATTACCTCCTCGGTAATCGTTGCGAAATATTCACTGATCACCAAAGTCTGAAGTATATTTTCACCCAACCGGATTTGAATCTCAGGCAGAGACATTGGGTTGAATTGATCACAGACTTCGACTTAGGAATAACCTATACCCCAGGGAAAGCCAACGTCATGGCTGATGCGCTAAGTCGTAAATCGTATTGTAACAACCTGATGTTACAACAAAGTCAACCGCTCCTCCATGAGGAATTTCGGAAGCTTAACCTTCACATTGTACCTCAAGGTTTTCTTTCCACCTTGGTGGCAAAACCTACCCTTACGGATCAAATTATCAAAGCACAGAAGGTAGATCCGGGAATCTCCCGCATCAAGAGAAACATTCAGAAAGGAATTGCGAATTGCTTCTCCATTAATGATCAAGGGGTCGTATACTTCGGGGATCGACTAGTGGTTCCCAAAGTGCGCAACCTGAGGCGATTGATCCTTAAGGAAGCTCATGAATCTCCTCTCACCATTCATCCCGGTAGTACTAAGATGTATCAGGACCTACGCCAGAGGTTCTGGTGGACTAGGATGAAGAGAGAAATTGCTCAGTATATTGCAAATTGCGACGTCTGTCGTCGTGTAAAAGCAGAGCATCAACGGCCTGCTGGCACCCTTCAACCCTTAGCTATTCCTGAATGGAAATGGCATAAAATTGGTATGGATTTCATTACCGGTTTTCCCAGGACCAAGAGAGGGAATAATGCTATTTTCGTCGTTGTCGATCGTCTTTCCAAGGTAGCCCATTTCCTACCTGTTCGTGAGAGTATAACCGCTAGTCAGCTGGCAGATTTGTACATCTCCCGAATAGTGTCTCTCCATGGTGTTCCTTTGGAAATTAACTCGGATCGAGGAAGTCTTTTCACCTCTCGCTTTTGGGAAAGCTTCCAAAACGCTATGGGAACTCGTCTCTCTTTTAGCACCGCTTTCCACCCTCAGTCAAGTGGTCAAGTGGAACGCGTCAACCAAATTCTAGAAGACATGCTTCGAGCCTCCGTTATCTCTTTCGGAATGGACTGGGAGAAGTGCCTTCCATTTGCTGAATTCGCTTACAACAACATCTATCAATCTAGCTTGGGTAAAGCCCCTTTTGAAGTTCTCTATGGACGACGATGTCGAACACCCCTTAACTGGTCAGAGACCGGGGAAAGACAATTCTTTGGCCCGGATATGATTCAGGAAGCAGAAGAACAAGTTCGTATCGTTCGTGAAAAGTTGAAAATAGCCCAATCCCGTCAAAAGAGTCAATATGACCGAAAACATAAGGCTATGACTTTCGAGGTTGACGAGAAGGCTTATCTTCGGGTCACCCCTCTGAAGGGAACCCATCGTTTCGGTATCAAAGGCAAATTGGCTCCTCGTTACATTGGACCTTTTCGCATTCTTGCCAAACGAGGAGAAGTTGCCTACCAGTTGGAACTACCTCCGCACCTCTCCAGAGTTCACGATGTCTTCCACGTTTCTCAACTCAGGTGTTGCTTCTCGGATCCTATCCGTGAAGTGGACCACGAAACGCTTGATCCCCAAGATGATCTTACATATCGAGAGTACCCCATTCGTATCCTCGATCAAGCCGAACGTACCACGCAACGTCATAATATCAAGTTTCTCAAGGTTCAATGGTCGCACCATTCTGAGGATGAAGCAACTTGGGAAAGGGAGGATCGTCTTCGACTTGAATATCCCGCCTTCTTCTCGGAGGAACCCAAATCTCGGGACGAGATTCTTTTGAGTGGGGGTGAGTTGTCACAACCTAGCTAGTCATGCATTAGAGTGTGGCATCATGTTTACTCTTTCATTAGAAACTTGAAATGGGGATGACAGAACCCCCAGTCCCCTCTGAAACCAACTAGGGTTACTAAAATAATTTTTCAATGAACCTGAAATGCCCTTCTAAAATGCCCATCATTTTTGTCTTGGTTCAGAACCTCTGCCAAAAGTGGTGCACATTTTCCTAGGCCATCCTAGGGTTTTTGAATTAAATCATAAATATTTGAATTTGGGCATTTAAAATAATATAAAATATTTAAATGCTCAAATATCTCCAAACTAAAATGTTTCATGTTGGAAATAATCCAACTATGGGCCAGGAATAGTTTGGTGATTTTTGAAGTTGCCTAGGTATTTTATTTAATTCAACAAAGTTGCAGATATATTAAATAAAAACAGAAATAGAAAAAAAAGGGGGAAAACTTACCTGGGCTCCTCCCTGTGCGGCCCAGCCAGCTGGCCGGCCCAGCAAGCCAGCCCAGCCCACCACCGCCGTCGTCCTCCTGGCGCCAGTCGGCCAGGCGTGTGGCCGGCGCGCGCGCACGGCCGGAGCGCCACGCCACCAGCTCGTCTGCCTGCCTCCCTCGCCAGCGCGACGCCGCGGCGCTTCTTCTCGGTGCCGCCCCGATCCCCTGGCCTTATCCCCCTCTCTCTCCCGTGCTGCTCCCTCCCTCTCTCTCACGGCCGAACACCACCGTCGCCGCCGTTCGCCATAGCCGCCGTCTCCGACCACCCCTCGCTCCCCCGACTAGCTCAGGAGCTCCGCCTCGACTCCCTCTTCCTCCCCACCGCTCCACGGGTCCCCGGAAGCCCTGCATCGCCGCCACGTCGCCGTTCCCCTCTTCGGGCTCCGACCATCGTCGCCGTCGAATTCGTCGTCTCCAGCGCGTCTCCGAGCCCGCTAACCATCCCTGCAGCTCCGCGGTGAGCCCCCGGATCGTTTCCCCCTCCTCCCCTGGTTTCTCCCGACCTCTAGGCCCTAGCCCCACCTTGGCCGAGAGCTCCACGCCGCCGGCGATGTCGCCGTCGTGGCCACGGTCACCGTAGCACCCAACCGAGCGCACTATCGTGCTCCCCACCTCACCAGGAGCACGCAGCACGCACCAACGCCTCCCCAAACCCCCTGCAACACTGATCCCGACCGCACCCGAACTCCGGCCGCCGCAGCCGAGCTCGCCGTCGTCAACTCCGGCCACCCCGAGCCCAACCACCACCACCAATAGTCGCGGCTCAACCTCAGCAACACGTAGATGCCTTCCGCCGTCCATTTGGTTGCCGGAATGGCAAAAAGCACTTTCGCCGCCGTCTCGGACCTCGCCGGCGTCATGTCGCCGGTGGGGTTTGACTTGTCCGACCTGGGGTTTGACCCCCCCAGGGTCACTGACGCGTGGGCCCTGTCGGCCAGGTGGTTAGGTTAGCGCTAACTACTGTTAGTCAACCCCCCCTGACACTGACAGTGGGCCCCAGCGCCACTAATCCCTAATTAGGATTAAATTAAACCTGTTAAACCCCCCCTGTCACTGACGTGTGGCCCCCACACGTCAGGTTTGACTCCAGCCAATCGCAGTTGACCACTGACGTCATGCTGACGTCATGCTGTCGCAATATTCATATTTCTGGATTTAAATTAAATCAGAAAATTCCAGAATATTATTTAAACTTCAAAAATTCATAACTTTTATTCTGTAACTCCAAATTGGACAAATTATATATGAAAAATGATCAGAAAAATCCAATCTATCCATCTGTACTATTTTCATGCATGATCAAACAAGTTAAATTGATGTTTTAAGCAGAACAAGGAAAAGCACTTTAAAAGGCCATGTTTGAGTTTGAAATTTGAATCTATGATTCAAATTTGTTCAAACCCTTCTGGTTTTAGTTGCATTAGCCCAACACACTCATATTGCCATGTTTCATGCATGCATCATATTGTTGCACATTGTTTGGTGATGCTTGTGTATCGATGTCCTTTGCGACAGGTTCTGCCCCCGAGGAGTACCGTGATTACCCTAACGAAGAACCGTATCAGTGCATCGAACCATCAGGCAAGCAACCAACCATTTGATCATATCGATACAATCCCATGTTCTCGCTCCTGCTCTCTTTTACTGCATTAAGACAACGCGTTTCAAACTGCTGTGTGCCACGGTAGTTGAACCCATTTCCTCTGCATGACCTGTCATTGCCACAGTAACTAGATGAAACCCACTAGCATGTGTAGGAGTTGATTGAGCCATGTGTATGTGTTGTTCCTACCTTGCTATGACTACTATGCTTAGAGTCGTGTCAGGTCTGGTTCATCTGGGTGATGGGCTAGAGTGAAATGTTAATGTCGGTAATGAGAGTGGTGTGGTGAACACGATTTGGTAAAGGTATCGATGAGAGGCCATGTAGGAGTACATGGTGGGTTGTTTCATTGAAGCCGACCTTAAGCACTGAGATCTGTATGTGTGATTTAAGAATCAGCTACTACCATGAATTGGGCCCGAAACCAATGGACCCTCTCGGCTTCTTATTCACCCTAGTTCTCCGTCCAGGAGTTGCAAGTAGTTTCTGGTGTTTGTAGCCTACTGGAGGCCGTGGACAGCGCTGACCGTAGGGGTGGGCTGTGATGCGGTAGGTACGTGGCCGGGTGTACCGAATACCCGTTAGGTATCTCGGGAACCCTGTTCACATCGTTCGGGGCCGTATGGGAAACCTCGGCCGGACTCCCTGCGGATGGAACCTGAATAGGCGATAAACCTGGACTGGAGGCTTAGGTGATTAGGTAGGTCGTGGCCGACACCCATGTTGGGCTTCCGCTTGAAGGTTGCCGAGTACATGTCGTGTAAACGACGGTAAGTGGTGAGAGCGTGTATGAAGAAGTACACCCCTGCAGGGTTAACATGATCTATTCGAATAGCCGCGTCCGCGGTAAAGGACTACTTGGTTGCCTATACAGTTCATAGACAAGTAAATGGAAACT
>NW_025232821.1:7666-9005 GCF_018294505.1 Triticum aestivum | reverse complement strand
CACCGACGAGCATGGTACCGGGATGGAAAACATGGTGCAAGGCTATGATGATGCTCGGGATTCGGACGAGGAGATGGAGGAATCTGCAAAGGCCTTCAATGAAATGTTGGAGTCTTCGAAATGTCCGCTCCACGAGCACACTGAGCTTTGTCAGTTGGATGCCATCTCACAAGTAATGGCTCTGAAGGCTCAGTTCAACTTGGGTAGAGAATGCTATGACGCAATTATGACAGTATTTGGACGCTTTCTACCCAAAGGCCATGTACTAGTATGACTCTGTTGCGAAAACCAAATGTGCAGTCTGTGTGCGAGAAGTCCGGTCAGACCGCTCCCCCGATGCCAGTGATTCCTCCTGGGAGCACGGTGAGTTTAATTTGAATGGACATTACTTGCTAGTCTTAACATTTGAGTGTCATAATGCTAACGAGACATTGGAAATGATTTTTGGTGCAGCTTAACTCCAGAAACGCATCGCACGATCCTTCTCCAGCTACCGGTGAGAGCCAGCCCGCTCCTTCTCCAGCTACCGGCGCGAGCCGGCCCGGTCCTACACCTCCGTGATCACGGTAAGTTTCTCTAGTGTTTTGCTTAACAAATGCATAAAGACCTAGACTTAGCTTTATTTCCTCCAATATGCTTACCATAATGACCTAGAGTTAGCTTATTTTCCTCCAAAATGACTTAATAAGCTTACTGACCTCATAAACCATCCATTCTACATAAGTTAGCTCTAAAACGATATGTACTTAGCTTACTTATGTCAAAAATTGCATAATTAACGTAGTTAGCTCATAAACGATCCATTTTACCTAGGTTAGCTCCAAAATGACCCATCTTACCTAGGTTAGCTTATAAATGATCCAGTTTATCCAAGTTAGCTCTAAAATGATCCAATTTACCTACAGTAGCTCCTAAACGATCTATTTCACCTAAGTTAGCTAAAAACGATCCATTTCACCTAAATTAGCTCTTAAATGATCCATTTCACCTAAGTTTGCTCAAAAAAGATCCATTTCACCTTAGTTAGCTCAAAAACACCTTAGTTAGCTCATAAACGATCCATTTCACCTAAGTTAGCTCATAAATGATCCATTTCACCTAAGTTAGCTAAAAAACGATCCATTTCACCTTAGTTAGCTCAAAAACGATCCATTTCACCTTAGTTAGCTCATAAATGATCCATTTCAACTAAGTTAGCTCATAAATGATCCATTTCACCTAAGTTAGCTCAAAAAACAATCCATTTCACCTTAGTTAGCTCAAAAAGATCCATTTCACCTTAGTTAGCTCATAAACGACCCATTTCAAGTAAGTTAGCTCATAAATGATCCATTTCACC
>NW_025232821.1:2551-3204 GCF_018294505.1 Triticum aestivum | reverse complement strand
CATACGCAAATATATAGGTCTAATCATTTCAGCAAAGCGCTCAAAATCCTCAACATCCTTTTTCTTGGATGGTTTCGGAGGAAAAGGCATGGGTTTCTGAACCCAAGGTTCTCTTTCTTTACCATGTTTCCTAGCAACAAAGTCTTTCTTATCATAATGTTGATTCTTTGATTGTGGGTTATCAAGATCAACAGTAGGCTCAATTTCTATATCATTATCATTACTAGGTTGAGCATTATTATGAACATCATCATTAACATTTTCATTAGGTTCATGTTCATTACCGGATTGTGTTTCAGCATAAGACATAGATATATCATTTGGATTATCAGGTGGTTCAGGAATAGGTTCGCTAGAAGTTTGCATAGTTCTATCATTTTTCTTTTTCTTCTTTTTAGAAGAACTAGGTGCACCAATTTTATTTCTCTGAGAATCTTGCTCAATTCTCTTAGGGTGGCCTTCAGGATACAAAGGTTCATGAGTCATTCTACCAGTTCTAGTAGCCACTTTAACAGCATAATCATTTTTCTTACTATTCATCTCATTGAGCAATTCTTTTTGAGCTTTAAGTACTTGTTCTACTTGAGTGGTAACCATAGAAGCATGTTTGCTAACAAGTTTAAGTTCACCTCTAATATTAGCCATATAATCAC
>NW_025232821.1:0-1182 GCF_018294505.1 Triticum aestivum | reverse complement strand
AGATCTCTCATCATTAGTGAACAGGGTGGCTATATCATTTAATTTAGTAACATGTGCTACAACAGTTTCAGATTCATAACCATGAAAAGGATCAGATTCAACCAAAGTAATTATATCAGGATCAACAGAGAATTCATAATCCTTATCAGCAACACATATAGGTGAAGTAGCAAAAGTAGGGTCAGGTCTCATCCTAGCATTTGGAGATTGCTTATTCCATTTAGCTAATAACCTTTTGAGTTCATATCTATCTTTGTAGGCTAAAATAGCTAAAGAAGCATCTTGATCAAATAAATAACCCTCAGGAATAACAAGTGATTCTTCATCATCACTTTCATCATCATAATCAGATTCAATATTTTCAATCTCTCTAGCCCTAGCAAGTCATTCCTCTAGAAAATCACTAAGTGGCATAGTAATATCAGGCATAGGGTAGTTTCATCATAAGTATCCTGCATAGCAGAAGTAGCATCATCAATAACATGTGACATATCAGAACGAATAGTAGAAGCAAGAGTAGGTGTCGCAAGCTTACTCATAACAGAAGGTGAATCAAGTGCAGTGCTAGGTGGCAGTTCCTTACCTCCCCTCGTAGTTGAGGGATAGATCTTAGTTTTTGGATCTCTCAAGTTCTTCATAGTGTCCAGCAGATATAAATCCCAAATGACTCAAAGAATAGAGCTATGCTCCCCGGCAACGGCGCCAGAAAATAGTCTTGATAACCCACAAGTATATGGGACCACAACAGTTTTCGAGGGTAGAGTATTCAACCCAAATTTATTGATTCGACACAAGGGGAGCCAAAGAATATTCTCAAGTATTAGCAGCTGAGTTGTCAATTCAACCACACCTGGAAACTTAATACCTGCAGCAAAGTATTTTGTAGCAAAGTAATATGATAGTAGTGGTAACAGTAGCAAAAGGTAATGATAGCAAGAGTAATGTTTTTGGTATTTTGTAGTGATAATAGCAATAGCAATGGTAAAGTAAATAAGCGAAGAACAATATATGGAAAGCTCGTAGGCAATGGATCAGTGATGGAGAATTATGCCGGATGTGGTTCATCATGTAACAGTCATAACTTAGGGTGACACAGAACTAGCTCTAGTTCATTGATGTAATGTAGGCATGTATTTCGAATATAGTCATACGTGCTTATGGAAAAGAACTTGCATGACATCT
>NW_025232820.1:0-9009 GCF_018294505.1 Triticum aestivum | reverse complement strand
AGCGGCACCAGAAGTTTGTCCTGTCTCAATAGGAACACGCTGTGCTCGTCCATACTGATTCGGAAGGGGGCGTAGTTGTTGTTGTTGCAGAGGTGCGACAGGTGCAGCCGGTGGTGGAAGACGCGCAAGCAGTTCATTAAATCTGTTATCGAGCTTTGTTTCGAACGTCTTCTCAAGGCCAGTGATCTTCTCCATGGCCTCTTCAAAATTGTTCAGCACATCTTGTACCTGTTCAGTCATCATTTGCTGAAACTTATCACGAAGCTCCTTGTTCGATAAGTTCTCCCAGTCAATCTCGTCGGCTTGTGATCCTGGCATGGTTAGCAGCAATAGAAACACACAAGAATATGATCCTACAGACTACTAAGAAGTGGTGGTGGTGTATCACAAATCCGTCAAGCAAATCTCAAATTCTTACCAGTTCTTACCCAGCAGCAGGCGGTGATCGGCAACCGTTGTAGTCAAAAACTCTCAAAGCGTGGATAGAGCGATTACCAGGGAGAGTCGAACACACGACGTAGATGTATGTGGAGCTGGGAAGGCTTATAGTATGGTAGCAAAAAGGGTCAGCAATAATCAATTCAGAGATGCAAAGTTGAATAAACGCTCAACGATGGTACTGTGCTGGTCCTAGGCTAGACTGTGCTATAGACGCGAGCCTAGAACACCAACAAAATCACGGCGCGGCACGTAAACAAGGGAAAAGCACACTCTGAATTTTCTTTTTCGCTCTTTTCTTTTGTTGCGCTCTTTTTTTTTGCGCTGTTTTTTTTTTGCGAAAAATCATTATAATGGCGAGTGTCTCAAAACTCTTCTTAGCTCAAACTGACAGGATGGGCACGAAATTTTTTCGACCAATTTTTTTTTTGAGTGCCCGGACCCAAAAACTGGAAACGGGTCAAAAAAAACTTCCTATAATGGCACCTGTCTCAAAACACTCAGAAACACCTAAAAATAGGATAGCCAGAAATTTTTTCGAAAAATGCGTTTTCGAAAAATTTTGGGCCTAAACGGAGCGTGGCTACCCAAATCTCCATGCTAGCCAAGTTGTTGCAGCTCCCTCCGTCTATTATGACGCGCACAGAACGTTCCTTCACAACTCCCTTGGTATGGAACAAATTGTGCCTCTGATTTTGCTCAGCTTGTGTGACCTGCACACTCAAAACACGTTGAGCGACTAAACATTCATACCTGTCAGCGTCTTCAGGAGCCATGTATTGCGTCTCATGATCAGAATCATCTCCACCATGTTCTTCACGTGTAATAAGAGCCAATGTCTCCTCATCATAGTCACTAGCGGACTCATATCCACCATCCGCGGTAGCAATCATCACACGCGGAGATTTGCATTCTCTCGCATAATGACCTCCTCCCTTACAACGACGACAAATAATATCACTTGTGTGCCCTGTTGATGCCATGGAAGAAGAAGAACTCCGTGCAGGCCCAGCAGGTGCGCTCTTGGCAGATAATGGTGGTTGTGCCTGTTTTCTTGTATCACGACTGGAGGAGGCACCTAATTGAGGTGCTGGTGCAGTTGAAGTAGAAGATGCACGCGGTGTCCATGATGAAGGTCGGCCTGCAGAAAAGTTAGTTCGCCCCAATGCTTGTCGATCCTGCACTTCACGTTCAGCTTTACAAGCAAGATGGAATAAACGAGTGATATTAGTATACTCCTTATAGTCCCTACTGCTACATATACGGGACCAATTACTAGAGCTCGCGCATGCCAATTAAATTATCAGGTACTTTCGTTTCTTGGTAATGATTCTAATGTTCATGAGAATATGATGCTGCCTAAATTGGATACATTTGTTTTGCTTACAAATGAAGGGCCTAGCTTGGAGAAGGATGAACATTGGAGCAAGAACAAGCATGGAGATGATGCTATGCGCAAGGGGAACAAGAACGGAGTTACAAGTGATGATTTTAGGACTTTGAAGCCACCATAATGGGTGCATGAAGCCTTGGACGAAATATACAAGATGCCACTTCATAAATTTCGTCCCGAGGCTATTATAGGTGCTGCGTCACCTTTTTATTGGGCCAGGCCCATGTAATTTCGAAATACATAAGTATAGGCTATTTTTAGAGTTCGTATGTGTGGGGAAACAAGAGATAGGGTTGATTTCGGACCCCTCCACCAAGGGCCACGAAATTCCCCCCTCTTCCTCCATATATACAGCCCTTAGGGCATCGTTTAGACTTTGGGTTTTGTTTAGATTAAAAGTTCGCCATAGCTGCAACTTCGCGTACTTCGTTTGTGTTCAATGACCAGACAAAGGCGTCACAGAACCCCACCTTGATCAATAAAGATTTCATCTTATATTCGCAATATCCAGATTGCAATCTCAGTTTCTTGCTTGTTTTTCGTTTGCTCGCAGGAAACAGACCCTCGTGGTCAGGTTGATCGTGCTCCGGCGTGGTCAATAACCTCTCGGAGTTGGTTTAGCGATTGCTAAGGCGCGACGTCCTCGCACGTTCGTAGTCCGATCGTCAAAGTCGACTGCCACCAAAGCGATATCCATCATCTCATCGAAAGACGGGACACCTTTGCCTATATCAGCCTCGCTGGATTCTATAGGCGTTTTGTGAGAGATTTCAGCACCATCTGCACCTCTCAATGAGCTTACAAAGAAAGATGTGCCTTTTCTTTGGGGTGCCGCACAGGAAGAAGCCTTCTCGGTATTGAAAGATAAGTTGACACATGCTCCTTTACTCCAACTTCCTGATTTTAATAAGACTTTTGAGCTTGAATGTGATGCTAGTGGAATTGGATTAGGCGGTGTGTTATTACAAGATGGCAAACATGTTGCATACTTTTCTGAAAAATTGAGTGGGCCTCGTCTGAATTATTCTACTTATGATAAAGAATTATATGCTCTTGTTCGGACTTTAGAAACATGGCAACATTATTTATGGCCCAAAGAATTTGTTATACATTCTGATCATGAATCTTTGAAACATATTAAAAGTCAAGCTAAACTGAATCGTAGACATGCTAAATGAGTTGAATTCATTGAGACTTTTCCTTATGTCATTAAACACAAGAAGGGAAAAGAAAATGTTATTGCTGATGCATTGTCTCGCCGCTATACTATGCTTTCACAACTTGACTTCAAAATATTTGGTTTGGAGACCATCAAAGATCAATATGTGCATGATGCTGATTTTAAAGATGTAATGCAGAATTGTAAAGAAGGAAGAATGTGGAACAAGTTTGTCGTTAACGATGGATTTGTGTTTCGTGCTAACAAGCTATGCATTCCAGCTAGCTCCGTTCGTCTTTTGTTGTTGCAGGAGGCGCATGGAGGAGGATTAATGGGACACTTTGGCGTGAAGAAGACGGAGGACGTACTTGCTACACATTTCTTTTGGCCAAAGATGAGACGGGATGTTGAGCGTTTTATTGCTCGATGCACTACATGTTAAAAAGCTAAGTCACGACTCAATCCTCATGGTTTATATATGCCTTTGCCTGTACCTAGTGTTCCTTGGGAGGATATATCTATGGACTTTGTTTTAGGTTTACCTCGAACAAAGAAGGGGAGGGATAGCATATTTGTTGTCGTGGATAGATTCTCGAAAATGGCACACTTTATACCATGTCATAAAAGCGATGATGCTGTTAATGTTGCTGATTTGTTCTTTCGTGAAATTATTCGCTTGCATGGTGTGCCAAATACTATTGTTTCAGATCGTGATACTAAATTTCTTAGCCACTTTTGGAGATGTTTATGGGCTAAGTTGGGGACTAAACTGCTTTTTAGTACTACTTGTCACCCCCAAACTGATGGACAAACTGAAGTAGTCAATAGAACGTTGTCTACTATGCTTAGGGCTGGTTTGAAGAATAATAAGAAAATGTGGGAGGAATGCTTGCCTCATATTGAATTTGCTTATAATCGTTCATTGCATTCTACTACTAAGATGTGCCCTTTTGAAGTTGTGTATGGTTTCCTACCTCGTGCACCTATTGATTTGTTGCCTCTTCCATCTTCGGAGAAGGTTAATTTTGATGCTAAACAACGTGCTGAATTGATTTTAAAAATGCATGAGTTAACTAAGGAAAACATTGAGCGTATGAATGCTAAATATAAACTTGCTGGAGATAAGGGTAGAAAACATGTTGTGTTTGCACCTGGAGATCTTGTTTGGTTACATTTGCGTAAGGATAGATTTCCTGATTTGCGCAAATCAAAGCTAATGCCACGTGCTGATGGTCCCTTTAAGGTGTTAGAGAAAATAAATGATAATGCATATAAACTTGAGCTGCCTGTAGATTTTGAGGTTAGTCCCACTTTTAACATTGCAGATTTGAAGCCTTATTTGGGTGAGGAAGATGAGCTTCCGTCGAGGACGACTTCATTTCAAGAAGGGGAGGATGATGAGGACATCAACACCATTGTTACACCCACAGCCCCTACTGCTACATATACGGGACCAATTACTAGAGCTCGCGCACGCCAATTAAATTATCAGGTACTTTCGTTTCTTGGTAATGATTCTAATGTTCATGAGAATATGATGCTGCCTAAATTGGATACATTTGTTTTGCTTACAAATGAAGGGCCTAGCTGATGAGGACATCAATACCATTGTTACACCCACGGCCCCTACTGCTACATATACGGGACCAATTACTAGAGCTCGTGCACGCCAATTAAATTATCAGGTACTTTCGTTTCTTGGTAATGATTCTAATGTTCATGAGAATATGATGCTGCCTAAATTGGATACATTTGTTTTGCTTACAAATGAAGGGCCTAGCTTGGAGAAGGATGAACATTGGAGCAAGAACAAGCATGGAGATGATGCCATGCGCAAGGGGAACAAGAACGGAGTTACAAGTGATGATTTCAGGACTTTGAAGCCACCATAATGGGTGCATGAAGCCATGGACGAAATATACAAGATGCCACTTCATAAATTTCGTCCCGAGGCTATTATAGGTGCTGCGTCACCTTTTTATTGGGCCAGGCCCATGTAATTTTGAAATACATAAGTATAGGCTATTTTTAAAGTCCGTATGTGTGGGGAAACAAGAGATAGGGTTGATTTCGGACCCCTCCACCAAGGGCCACGAAATTCCCCCCTCTTCCTCCATATATACAGCCCTTAGGGCATCATTTAGACTTTGGGTTTTGTTTAGATTAAAAGTTCGCCATAGCTGCAACTTCGCGTACTTCGTTTGTGTTTAACGACCAGACAAAGGCGTCACAGAACCCCACCTTGATCAATAAAGCTTTTATCTTATATTCGCAATATCCAGATTGCAATCTCAGTTTCTTGCTTGTTCTTCGTTTGCTCGCAGGAAACAGACCCTCGTGGTCAGGTTGATCGTGCTCCGGCGTGGTCGATAACCTTTCGGAGTTGGTTTAGCGATTGCTAAGGCGCGACGTCCTCGCACGTTCGTAGTCGGATCATCAAAGTCGACTTCCACCAAAGCGATATCCATCATCTCATCGAAAGACGGGACACCCCGCCTCTATCAGCACTAGACTGTGGATGATATGGAGATGCAATTCTATGATTAACATCATACTTAGCAAGCATTTTACGAAAAGCACCATGAATGAAATGTGAACCACCATCAGTCATTAAGTATCTAGGTACTCCAAACCTCGGAAAAATAACTTCTTTAAGCATCTTAATAGAGGTGTTATGATCAACACTACTAGTTGGAATAGCTTCTACCCACTTAGTAACGTAATCAACAGCAACTAAAATATGTGTGTACCCATTAGAGGAAGGAAAAGGTCCCATATAGTCAAATCGCCAAACAACAAATGGTTCAATAACAAGTGAATAAATCATAGGCATTTCTTGATGTCTACTAATATTATCAATTCTTTGATATTCATCACAAGACAAGACAAACTTACTGGCATCCTTGAAGAGAGTAGGCCAATAAAAACTGGATTACAATACCTTATGTGCAGTTCTGTCTCCAACATGGTGTCCTCCATAAGCCTCGGAGTGACACTTGCCTAGGATCTGTTCCTGTTCATGCTTAGGTACACAACGTCTAATAACACCATCTACTCCTTCTTTATAAAGATGTGGGTCATCCCAAAAGTAATGTCTTAAATCATAGAAGAACTTTTTCTTTACCTGGTATGTGAAACTAGGTGGTATAAACTTATCAACAATAAAATTAGCATAATTAGCATACCATGGAGCAGTACGAGAAGCATTTATGACAGCTAATTGTTCATCAGGAAAGCTATCATCAATATGTAGTGGGTCATCAAGAACATTCTCTAACCTAGACATGTTGTCTGCAACGGGGTTCTCAACTCCCTTTCTATCAATAATATGCAAATCAAATTCTTATAGTAAGAGAACCCATCTAATAAGTCTAGGTTTAGCATCTTTATTTTCCATAAGATATTTAATAGCAGCATGATCAGTGTGAACAATTACTTTGGAATCAACAATATAAGGTCTGAAGTTATCACAAGCAAACACAACTGCTAAAAATTCTTTTTCAATAGTAGCATAATTTCTTTGAGCACTGTCTAGAGTCTTACTAGCATATTGAATAACATTTAGTTTCTTATCAACTCTTTGTCCCAGAACAGCCCCTATAGCATAATCACTAGCATCACACATAATTTCAAATGGTAAATTCCAATCAGGAGGTTGAACAATAGGTGCTAAAACCAAAGCTTTCTTAAGTATTTCAAATGCTTCTACACGGTCATCATCAAAGACAAAAGGAACATCTTTTTGTTAGAGATTAGTCAAACCGAGAAATTTTAGAGAAGTCCTTAATGAACCTCCTATAAAAACCAGCATGACCAAGGAAGCTTCTTATACCTTTAATGTGCTTAGGACACGACATCTTTTCAATAGCATCAACTTTAGCTTTATCAACTTCAATACCTCTTTCAGAAATTTTATGCCCCAAGAAAATACCTTCATTAACCATAAAGTGGCACTTCTCCCAATTCAAGACAAGAATAGTTTCTTCACATCTCTACAAAAGTCAATCAAGGTTGCTTAAGCAATCATCAAAAGAAGTTCCATAAATGGAAAAATCATCCATGAAAACCTCAACAATCTTTTCACAGAAGTCAGAGAATATAGCAGTCATACATCTTTGAAAGGTAGCAGGTGCATTGCATAAACCAAAAGGCATACGTCTATAAGCAAAGGTACCGAAAGGGCAAGTAAAATGTGTCTTTTCTTGATCCTCTTTTGACATAGGTATTTGAGAGAAACCAGATTAACCATCTAGAAAGCAAAAATGTGTGTGTTTGGATAGTCTTTCTAGCATTTGATCAATAAAAGGTAAAGGGTAATGATCCTTTTTAGTAGCTTTATTTAGTTTGCGGAAATCAATTACCATTCTATAAACTGTGACAATTCTTTGTGGAATCAATTCATCTTTATCATTAGGAACAACAGTAATACCTCCCTTCTTAGGGACACAATGGACAAGACTTACCCACTGACTATCAGCAACGGGATAAATTATACCTGCCTCGAGAAGCTTTAGTATTTCTTTTCTTACCACCTCTTTCATCTTTGGATTTAACCGTCATTGGTGATCAACAACCAGTTTCGCGTCTTTCTCCAATCTTATTTTGTGCTGACAGAGAGTGGGACTAATGCCCTTAAGATCATCAAGAGTATATCCAATAGCAGCACGATGCTTCTTAAGAGTTTTTAATAATTTCTTTTCTTCATGCTCTGAAAGGTTAGCACTAATAATAACAGGATATATCTCTTTCTCATCAAGATAAGCATATTTAAGAGTATTAGGTAAAGGTTTAAGATCAAACACGGGATTACCCTTGGGTGGAGGAGGATCCCATAGGATTTCAACAGGCAAGTTGTGTTTCAAAATAGGTCCCTGTTTAAAGAATACTTCATATATTTCCCTTCTTTCATTCATAAACATATCATTTTCATGGTCTAGCAAATATTCCTCTCTAAAGGATCATTAGGAGGCACGGTAATAGAAGCAAGACCAATAATTTCATCTTTACCAGACAATTCTTTATCATGGGGTTATCTACGAAACTTAGCAAAATTAATCTCATGAGACATATCCCCTAAACTAACAGAAACAATATCCTTATTGCAGTCTATCTTAGCATTGACAGTATTCAAGAAGGGTCTACCAAAAATAATGGGACAACAGTCATCTTATGGAGAATCAAGAACAAGAAAATCAGTAGGATATTTAAGTTTCCCACACAAGACTTCGACATCTCTAACGATTCTAACGGGTGAAATAGTGTCTCTATTGGCAAGCTTAATTGTAACATCAATTTTTTCTAACTCAGCAGGTGCAATATCATGCATAATTTATTTGTATAAGGAATGAGGTATTGCACTTGCACTAGCACCCATATCACATAAGCCATGATAGCAATGATCTCCTATTTTAATAGAAATAACAGGCTTGCCTACAACATGTCTATTTTTATTTTTAGTATCAGGTCTAACAATTCTAGCAGCTTCATTATAGAAGTAAATAACATGCCCATCAATATTATCGGCCAAGAGATCTTTAACCATAGCAACACTAGGTTCAACTTTAATTTTCTTAGAGGAAGTAGGTGTTCTAGTATTACTCTTACAAACCACAGTTGAAGCTTTAGCATAATCCTTTATTCTAGCAGGGAAAGGTGGTTTATCAATAAAAGCAGTAGGAACAACATGATCATTATAAGTGATAGTCTTTTCTTCAACTTTAATAGGTTCAACTACTTTTACTTCAATGGGAGGATTATATTTAAACCACTTCTCCTTAGGGAGATCAACATGAGTAGAAAAGGATTAACAGAAAGAAGCTACTACCTCAGAGTCAAGTCCATATTTAGTGCTAAATTCACGGAAAGCATCGGTATCTATAAAAGATTTAACACGATCAAACTTGGGTGTTATACCCGACTCCTTACCTTCGTCGAGGTCCCAATCTTCAGAGTTGCGTTTAATTCTTTCCAATAAATCCCATTTGAATTCAATAGTCTTCATCATAAAAGATCGAGTAAT
>NW_025232819.1:0-9009 GCF_018294505.1 Triticum aestivum | reverse complement strand
AAAACTTTTATTGTTTTCATCAATTTGAATTTTGAATTTGAACGGTTTCGAATTATTTCGAGGTTAGCAATAGTAATCGGGATGACGTGCCATGATTAGCGTGGGATTACTGTAGCAAGATTATCCGGGCGTTACAAGTACGTAGCTGCTTTGGCTTCTTCAGTTGGCAGGTCGTGACCATCTTCCATGCAAAAAAGAGGTTGTGACCATCTTCAGTCACCTGTAGTCGTGAACTGATCCAAGGTAGTCCAAGGCGCCGTCCGATCAGCATTTGGTAGAAATAGTTCTGGATGTTGAATGCGGGTATTGGTAATTTGGTACTAGCAAGTTCATGGAGTCAAAGGTTGCTTTCAGATGTAGCGTGTTCGCCGCCGCCGCCGCCGTCTTCGAAGCACACTATTGCAGCATCGCCGGGTAGCCGGGCCGCCGTCGCCGTCGCGCAGCCGTCGCACCATCATCGAAGCAGCCATGTCCATCGTCACAACAGTGCCGCGTCCGTGAACATGCCATTGCAGCATCATCGAAGTAGCCAGGCCTCCATCGTAGCATCGCTGCGGTTGTCGAAGCATGACGTTGCAGCATCACCATGACTGTTCAAAGCATGACATCACATCGTCGTGGTCGTCGAAGCGTACCATTGCGGCCATCAAAGCACACAATGGACAACCGAAGCATGTCGTCGCGCCAACGTCGCGGCTGCTGCAGCATTGCCTCATAGCATCATTTCGGCCATTGAAGCATGTCGCCGCGGCATTATCGCAGCCATCGAAGCCCGCCACGTGTGTTCGAAGCATGTCGCTGTGCTAACACCAAGTGTCACAACATGCCCCGTAGCATCGATGCCGCAGTCGAAGCAAGCCGCCGCAACATCTTTGAAGAAGATAGGATGTCGTGGCAAGACACCACAAGCGTTCAAAGCATGTCTTCGCGCCATCGCCGGAACCATTGCAGCAGACCTCATAGCATCACTTCAGCCATCGAAGCATGCCGTTAAAGCCCGCCACGGGTGTTCGAAGCATGCCGTTGTGTTAACGCCGAGTGACACAACACACCCCACTCCATCAATGCGGTAGTCGAAGCAAGCCGTCGCAACATCCTTGAAGAGGTCATGATGTCGTCGCAACACACCACAAGCGTTCGAAGTATGTCATCACGTCATCACCAGGGTCGTCGCAACACACCTCATATCATCGCCACAACCATTGAAGCAGTCAGGTACTGCAAAGACCGACGTCCAGCGTGCCAACACTGCCTCGCGGCCTCACAATGACGCCCGTAGCAGCCAGCCGACCCTCGCAGCATCATCTTTTTCTGAGTGCATCAGTCATCGTACACAGAAGTCACTCTAGCGTAGGTCTTTGAAGCAGCCCGTGTCTCTACAACGTCGGCTGTCATTTCACTTCCAAAATTGCACGCTGCTGCATGTCGGTTGCCGGTAGGACATCAATGCTCCAAGGTTCTCTTCCATTGCTGATTCATTGTAACATGCAACGCCAAGAGTGTGGCTGCTGCGTTGGTGGCATGGGATGCATGCGTGCATGCAGGTTGACAACGTACAGACTAACTACTACCAGGGCCGATGCCACGGATGTGTGAACGCATTTTCTAGCTACTACCATGACGGATGCCCACCTGAGGTGTGAACGGACTCACGCGAACAAAAGTTGATGACTAATCATGCGGCTGACAAGCGTCTAATCCAAGGGCTCCCGAGGTGGATGTTGTTTTACTTCCCGCATCTGGATGGCGCCGCCAATCTCAATACATACCGCGTGACCTGCTCGACAAAGAAGCACCGTGTGAATCCCTAATCTCCCCCGGCTAGCCCTGCCCCTTCACCATCGCTCCTACCTCGTTGGTGCACCAGATCGGCTTGGCAAAGAAGTTGCATGCGAATCCCAGCCCCCCGGTAGGGTTCGATCCATCTCTTCCTTGGTTCGTCACTTGATTTGATTTTGCATTACTTTGGATGCAATGCTTGCTTCGATTAAATTTGTTGAGTGCATCTATGTTATACCCGATGTGCAATGGATCACTATGCCATCTACGAATTTTGGTTAATTTCTTATGCAGATCACAATAATCTGATTCCCAATGTTGGCAGTAATATTAGTTATCAACATGATTTAAAATTTCATTGCTTCCATGAAACTATATATTTGTTTCCAAACTAATATGTTTGTGCTTCTTAGTTAGTATAGTATGTAGCATAAATAATGCTATGCAAATGCTTCTAAACTTTAATTTTTTTGCTTCCAAATGCTTAAAATGATAATACAAATCAATCTATATGTTGGTGAGTCAAAATATCCCTCCCTTGCTGGCAAAATATTTTTCATTTTGCTTGAGTTGTATGCTTCAATTTGAACTCTGTGTATAATATCATGTATGTATCTTGTATATAGTTGAGTTTCAAAAAGCCGGCTATAGCCCCGGTATAGCTACGCTATAGCTGTTTCAGCATGTTGCCGCTAAATGATTTCATTTACAATTTGCCGCTAAGCCTAGCTATAGCTGTTTTTAAGGGTTGCCGCTATATGCCATAGCGCGCTATTTAAAACATAGATATAGCATATTTTCATCCAACCACAGCTGCTACAGAATATGATTGACAAAGCTCTAGGTCTTCCTACGGGTTATAGGCATGTGATTCTCACAACCAAGAATGAACCACCACCACACCGGGAGTTCTAAACGATTGTTCGAAGCATTGTAGTTGTGGAGTTCTTCTCCTTCTCTCTTGGATTTGTTCATCGGATTTTGCTAACTCCGACGCATGATTATGTACTTCAATTGCAGGAAGCACATAGGAAGTTAGTAAGAAGAAGCAGCACGTCTCTGGGTAATACGGTAGTTTGCCAAATTGACCCTGCGAGGGATATTTCCATTGTTGGCAGCACTGTAGTTATATAGTTCTTCTCCATCTCCCTTGGATCTGTTTGTGTACTCAAATTGCAGGAAGCACATAAGAAGTTAGCAAGAAGTAGCACAGATGTCCACGTGGCAACGTTGTAAGTGACAGGGTCCTCGCAATTCGTGTCATCGTGATAGATGGGGTGATGCTTCCTACCACGCAGAAGCAAATCCTATATTTAATGGAGACACGTGTTCATCACTGTGGAAACATTCCCCATGTTATTTGAAGTGATATTTTTCTTATTCTTTGTAATGAAACAAAACTATATTTGTATGGAAACAATTCACTAGTCTATGAAAAGGGTATCATAATGATTCGGATTCCATGGAAGAAAATGCTCATTTCTTTGGATGCAAATTCCAATTTCTATGGAAGAAAATGTTGGTTTTTTTGAATGCAAATTCCAAATTCTTTGGAAGCAAATTACTATTTATTAGGATGCACATACCAAATTCTTTGAAAGATGACTCCCAGTTTAATTGGTCTAAAAGAGTCCGTAAAAATGGTGCAAAGAGGTTTGATGGAAGCATGAAATTGTAAAGTTGGAAAATAAATTGTCCTTAGACAATGCAAAATAAGGTGTCCGCATTGTCCTTAGACAATGCAAATAAATTGTCATGATGGATGCAAATCACACTAAATTGAAACAATATCCCATTGTTATGGAAGCAAATTTTCTAGCCGGTAGAAGCAAAATGAATTGGTATGCTTTAATTGTTAATAGAACATGCATGGTGCTTCCCATCATGGAAACTGACTGTTGGCCCAAACCCGACGCCGAGTACTTTTCGGCGGCGGTGACGACCGACGATCAAACGACGATGACAAACAAAACTCGCTGACCGAACTCGATGAAGTTCCTTTACGCCGAGATGCGTCGCACTGTAGAGCTAGCTTCCGATGTGTTGTACACGCTCGTACACTACAGCCAAAGATCCGATCGATCCGGCCGGAATCACACGAGCAAGGTTGATCTTCTAGTAACGGAAGATCATGTCGGACGACAAGGACACGTCCAAGCAACTGCCGGAGTATTCCGGTGTGGCTAAAGTAATTGCTGCTCCGGTGAGATCGGAGTATCCACGATTCGACCATGGGAACTTCATGGTGTGGGCGACCATGATGGAGTGGGCGCTCGAGGCCAATGAGCTCTGGGAAGCCGTCGACCCCGGCGGTGAGGAGTACCTAAAGGGTGGTGCCTTGTATCGGAAGGATCGCCAGGCTATCACGGCCATCTGCTTGGTGATGCCGGTGGACGTGCAGCAGCATCCAATCTCGAAGACATCAGCGAAGGAGGCGTGGGACACGCTCAAGACATTGCATCTAGGGCACTCACGTGTGCGCGAGGCGAACTTGCAAACTTTGCTGAAAAGTTAGGAGAATCTGAGGATGGGAGAAGATGAGATAGTGGATGCCTTCGCAGCGAGGGTTGCTTCGATGGTGAACGGGATTCGCGGTCTCGGGGAGAAGTTGGAGGACATCTCCGTGGTCAGGCGTTTCCTACGTGCCGCTCCACCGCGCTACATGCCGATTGTGTCAGCGGTCGAGTAGTGTGTTGATCTCAAGACTCTCACCTTGGATGATCTCGTTGGTCGTTTCAAGGCTCATGATGAGCGGATGAAGTTGAGTTACGGCGACGCGAAACAGGATGAGTACCTGAAGCTTACGCGTGCTCAGTGGGAGGCAATGGTTTTCAAAGAGAACAATTTCGACAAGGCGTCCGGTAGCGGCGGAAAGTACCGTCCCGTAAAGGTCACCGACGAACAGTCGGAGAAGCCAAGGAAGAAAAAGTTCGACAAGAGGAAGATCCGCTGGCACAACTGTAATCTGCTCGGGCACTTCAAGTCGAAGTGCAAGAATCCCCCGAAGGAGAAGGCGCTCATGGCCCAGCAAGGTGATGATGGTGACATGATGTTGATGTGCGAACTCGTGGATGAGGAGGATCCAGTTCTTCAAGCTTCGACTAAAGAAATTGTCACGCTTCATGAAGAAAAAGTTCGCCCTGAAGATCATGGTTCGGAAACTCGTGTCGAAGCTACGGATGCGGGGGGTGATTCCGAAAGTTATGTCGATGTTACAGGCATAAGTGCTAACTTTGCTGGAGCGGATGCAGCAATTGCCGCGTGTGCTCGGCCATGGAGAAGCAGTCTTTGTAAGACGCGTCCAGAAAAAAGAAAGGCGTACGTGGCGCCGGAAGTCCACGAAGAAACAAAAGCTGGTGCTAGTACCGTTGCAAAGACAGAGACTTGTGTTGCAAGAGAAAACGCAGACATGGGTGTCGTGACTGTTGGGGCTGGTGCATCAAGTACAAGTGCAGCTATGGTACGAATACATGGAGTTGGTGGCCAAGGCGTGGTACTCCATGGCTTAGTGAACGGACAACCAGGGAAGTCCAAAGGCAGCAGTTGCTGCAACCCAGCAAGCAGGATGGGATGCAACCCAGAAACAGAAAGCGGCAGCACGGAAGGAGTCTCCTGCGGAGGCGTGCCTGAAGGCCATGGAGGTGATGGGCTTGGCTCATTGGCTGTAGACGCTGGCAATCTGGGCAGCAGAAGCCTAAGCAGGCTACGAGACCCACCAAAGGGCATGCATGCATGCCCACATGCTAAGGATGAGCATGCATTAGGAGCCCCGTCGTGTGCATGCTTGTACGCAGGAAAGGCAGCCACGTTGGAACCTGCATCGTCTCCGAAAGTAAAGGAGGAAAGGACACTTTCATCTACATCCGTACTCCTACAGCCGGTGTTACACCCATATTTGGAGAAGTCTCTTCGGACGATTGACCCGGTAAAGGTGAAAAGGAGTGGGCGACGGTGTCTAGCAAGCGCCGAGGAACCGGCGAAATTTGTGGATGCAAATACGAAGGAGTGTTGGCGTCAGGCTATGGAAGAGGAGTTGAGGTCGATCCACGACAACAATGCATGGGAGCTTGTGGATCTTCCCGACAATGAAAAAGTCATGGATCTCAAGTGGGAATTTATGATCAAGAAAGATGCCGATGGGTCCATGAAACACAAAGCGCGGCTAGTAGCCAAAGAGTACGTGCAAGAGGAAGATGTGGACTTCGAAGAAGCGTTCGTTCCCATTGAAAGGATGGAATCGGTGAGATTACTCATCGCTCTCGCGGTTCAGGAATCATGAAAGATACATCACATGGATGTAAAATCTGCGTTTTTGAATGGTGAGTTAGAAGGAGATGTGTATATGAATCAGTCACCGGGATTTATCAAGAGGGAGAGGAACACAAGGTACTGAAGTTACACAAAGTCTTGTACGGGCTACGCAAAGGCTCTTGGGCATGGAGCATCAAACTTGATCGGACGATAATTTCTCTTGGATTTGAGAAAGCCCCACTAGAGCATGCAATGTACAAGAGAGGTGAAGGAAGGGATCGTCTACTAGTTAGCATCTACGTCGACGACCTATTGATTACTGGAGCAGATGAAGAAGTGATTGCAAAATTCAAGCTACAAATAAAGGAGTTTTTCAAGATGGATGATCTAGGCCTTTTGAGTTGCAACCTCGTGACAGAGGTACATCAAAAGCTGGAGGGGATCACACTATACCAGGAGGCATATGCAAGGAAGGTACTTGAAAGCCGTGGCATGAAAGATTGCAATCACATTGTCGCTTTAATGGAACCTCGTCTTGAGCTAAGCAAGAAGGAGATGGTGAAACTACTCAGCTACAGTGGTAGTGACAAGGAAGTAATTGTTGGCGACCGTAAGTGTACCTAAGGTGTGGTATATTTCCTTGGTGAAAGCATAGTAAGCTGGTTATCACGAAGACCGAAAGTGGTGACATCGACTTCAAGTAAAGCAGAATGTCAAGGTGTGTGGCTAGGACGGCTACACGATGATCTCATGGATCGAGATTCAGAACAAGCGGTGCTCAACGTTGACAGTGAATTTATAAATTTTCTACCCGAGAATCTAGTGCGGCATGATAGGAGCAAACACATTGATACGATGTTTCACTACATGAAGGACGGCGTAGAAGAAGATAAAATGGAGGTCAACTACAGTCGCACCGATGATCAGCTGGCGGACATCCTGACCAAGGCTTTGGATCGAGAGAACTTCTTGAGGATGCGAGAAGGAATCGGCGTCGAAGCTGTGACATGACGACGTCGTGTTTAGGGGGGGTGAATGTTGGATTAAACCCAACTAATTCCCCCGGTGGCCGGTGTGTGTCCGACTCGTCTACGTACATGTATCCTAGTAGGACTAGAATTAGCAACCGAGTAGTAGTACGTTGGATAGCTAGCTGGTTCTATATATATGCGTGTACCTTGGCTTGTAAAAACAACCGTGGAATCAATAGAAAAGATAACAGGCTCGACACGAGCCTGTGGCTATAAGTCCGGCGAGTTGTGTGCGTGCGTTACGTGTGATTCCGGCCGGATCGATTGGATCTTTGGCTGTAGTGTACGAGCGTGTACAACACATCGGAAGCTAGCTCTACGGTGCGACGCATCTCGGCGTAAAGGAACTTCATCGAGTTCGGTCAGCGAGTTTTGTTTGTTATCGTCATTTGATCGTCGGTTGTCACCGCCGCCGAAAAATACTCGGCGTCGGGTTTGGGCCAACACTGACCAATAGATGCACCCGGTTCGATAGATGCATCGTTTCCCCTACTACAGATTTGGTAGCAAGGAGGAAGCATTAAGAAGGCAGTTATAGTGGTAGTTTCAAAAAAAAGGCAGTTATAGTGGTAGGGAGTAATTGACGGAAACAAATCATAATTAGTGCGCCACATGCAAACCACCTAGGCCCACTTCTCTAATCAGACGTTCCAGGAGACTTCAATCCAACGATGCAGCACTAGTCTGATGGGAAGGCAGCTATCAGTAGTCTGATTGCTAGCGTTGCCCTTTTTAGTTTCTAATGTGTCTTGTAACATAGGGTTATTGGATATCTGGGGGAGTTACTGTCGTGAGGTATACGGCCTCAAGGTTTGTTTTCCACTTCTTTTCGGATGGAGATTGTTTGGCTGCTGAATTTTGCATCATTAATAATATATGTCTGCTTGCATCGTTTTGATGCAGAGACCGAGGATTATATATCCTCCTTTTTTCAAAATAAAAGTCACGCCCGACAGAGAAGCAATCCAGTTCCAACACAAGGGGCCCATTATACAACTTGGCGAATTCTGGAAGTCCCAGCAATGCAGCCGAGGCTTCTACTTCCTCCCAGGGCCGGTCTTGAGATTTTGGGGGCCCGGGGCGAAACTAAAACTTGGGGCCCTTATATTATATGAGAATTATAATAATAGCAATGGTTCGAGATTTATAACAACCTCGCCTTCGCTCCTATAGCTATTGCGGTAACTGCATCTTCAACATTGCAGATAACTCATAACTTTTTATAAGTTAAATTCTAACCAACTTTAGGCTCAACATTCGAGGGGGCATAATAAATTCAAACGGGGAATTTTGCGGCACATGTAGCACAACCCTCGCGCTCGTGTTGTATTTCGATTCTAATTAATATACACAAATACAAAATGATACCGAAAGACGCTTAGACAAAACCAGAAATATATTTTATAGGTTGAATGACACAAGATATGCATTGTGTATGCGAAAGTTAATATAATTGAGATTGTGAGAAACGCTAATATGGTATACCTGAGATCGATTGGATCAGACATCGGCGTCGGTGATCGGACCACAGTGCTCGACGATGACACAAAGTAGACTGATGCATGGCCCTGGAGGGAGGTGATCGAACATGTGCAATGGCGTCCAGCGATTGGGGCATCGCATCAGCCTTGAGTAACCCATCGATTCAGCTATCATTGCGGCCTATAGAAACAGAAAATGCTAGATGGCATCAGCCTTGAATAAGGATCTCAATTTTGAAGGGAGAGACGGACTAGAGTACATCTTTATAGATACGACATACACCTGCAGATCCACTAGTTGAGATATGGAATAGCCACTATAGAAGAAGGGAAGCTGCGTCTGCGTGCGTGACTTGTGTCTGCAAGATTAAAGGAAAGCTTCGTCTGCGTGCGTGACTCGCGTCTGCGAGATTAAAGGAAAGCTTCGTCTATGGGCTGTGCGATCCCTGCATCGCTGGGCCCGGGGC
>NW_025232818.1:0-9009 GCF_018294505.1 Triticum aestivum | reverse complement strand
CCGAGTGCACTCCTCCTCGTCACGACCCCCCTCATCCTCCCTCCCCCGAGCACACTCCTCGTCGTCACGCTCCCCTCCTCGTCTGCCGCCGCCTCCTCTCCGCGGAGATCGGAGTAGCCGGCCGCGCTTGCGATCGGAAAGGGCTGGCAGCGCTTCGCATGGGAAAGGGCTGGCGGCGCTTCACATCGGAGGCAGCCGGCAGCGCACATGCTTGGGAACGGCCGGCGGCGCGCAAGACCCGAGCATCCGGCGGCGCTTGATCTCAGGGCGGTCGGCTACGCTTGATTTTGTAGACGGCCAGAACTACACATGATCCGAGTGGCGGTGGCGCTTGATCTCGGAGACAGCCAGCGGCGCTTGATTTCAGGGACGGACGACGGCGTTTGAGATCCTGGTTGGCTGTGGTCAAGCAAGAGCAAACCATCTACAGGGAGGATGGCGGTCGGCGAGCAGCAGGGCCGAGCAAGAAGAGCAGGGTGGTGGTAATCGATTCCTTTAACTGAACGTGAACCAAACAAACTTGCAAAAATATGATTACACCTTCTTACATGCTGTGATCTGATTACGTTAACGTTGCCTTTATCATTTCTGTAGCCAAACACCTCCTTAGAGCATCTCCAACAGGAACCCAACGCGCGGCGTGCTAAAATCTGATTTGCGGCACGCTCATCGTCAGGTTTGGCGCGGCGCGCAGCGCTGGCTCCAGCAGCCGCGCTAAAATGCAGCGCGCGCAGCTCCAGCAGCGCGCGCGAGCAATCGACGCCTCACATTTGTTCATTTTGGACACAAATATCACATTAACACAAAACACATAGCATATAATTTGAATCACAAACATCATTCAACCAAGTTCGTGCCCACAAGTTCAAATTCATGCCCACAACATTATTCAACCAAGTTCAAAATGCAAACCAAGTTCATGACACAAACAAAAGGCACAACAATCAAGCCTCGTCCTCGTCTTCATCCTCATCTTCCTCTGATTCATCCGACTCCTCCGAAGATGATTCTTCCTTCTCCTCTTCATTGTTGCGCGCCGCATCCTCATCACGTGAAGCTCAGAAGGTGTTGCCAAGATCTTCAACGGCCCACAACATCATTCAACCAAGTTCAAAATGCAAACCAAGTTCATGACACAAACGAAAGGCACAACAATCAAGCCTCGTCCTCGTCTTCATCCTCATCTTCCTCCGATTCATCCGACTCCTTCGAAGATGATTCTTCCTTCTCCTCTTCATTGTTGCGCGTCGCATCCTCATCACGTGAAGCTCGGAAGGTGTTGCCAAGATCTTCAACGGCATCTTCATGCGAAGGTGGCACACCGGTGCCCGGAGATGCACTCATGCCCCCAATGAGAGACGCGGAACTTATGCCACCCATGCCACTCATGTCGTCCAAGCCGCCCGGAAGTGCTCCAAAGCCACCCATGCCTTCCATGGTCTCCATGGTAGCTCCAAAGCCACCCATGGAACCCATATCCCCCATGGTAGCTCCAAAGACACCCATGGCACCACTGCCACCCATGCCGCCAAGGCCACCGCCACCCATTGTGCGAATCATGGCTCTTTTTTTGGATTAAGACTTCTTCACGGGCAAGGTTGACATACTTCTTTTGCGCATCATTGAACAAAGATGTGTCCAAGAAGAACAAGTGCTTCTCCCATTCCAACAATTTAGCTCGCTCCTCCATGCCCACCTTCCTCTCCTCCAATGCCACTTTCCTCTCCTCGACCGCCACCCTCCTCTCTTCAGTCGCGGCATCTTGGTTCCTTGCCATTTTCCTTACCTTATTGGCTTCTTTTCTTGCGTTGACAATTGCTTCCATAGCATTTTTTAGCTCATCATCTCCTTTCCTCTTCTTCTTTTCTTTTGCGTCTTTCTTCGTGCCATCCGGTCGTTTTGGCTTCGAGTATGAAAACGAGTTTGGTGTGGGGCTTCTCTTGCCATCTTCACTTGATGCATCCTCCTCATCATCATCTTCCAAATCAATTGTCCGCTTGCGTTTTTTGCTCAAATCCAAATCATCAATATCCTCAGGCTTCTTCCATTTGTCATGATCCTTCAATACTTCATAGCAATGAGGCAAGGTAAATGGCCTTCCTTTCTTGATCTTCCCCTTCTTGGCCCTCTTCTCCTCTCCTTTGAACAAGTTTTGTGCAATATTTAACTACAAAAAAACAAAACAAGCTAGCACAAGGAACACCAACAACAAGCATGATGAACATGAGGAATGATGAAATGACACTTACCCTATCGTCATCATTGGTGCCACTTGGGTTCAACTTGTCAACCGCTTTTTGTGCGGCCGCCCATTGTTGACAATCCCTATTGATGGTCAACCACCGGGAGTGAAGCGATCGTGCGGAGCAGTCAATTCCACTCAAGTTGCGACGATCAAAGTGTTCTTTCATCCGAAGCCAATAAGCATCTCTACTTTGATCACCTCCAATGGATGGATCCCTCGACACGTCCAACCAAGTTTTGCATAGCACAATGTCTTCGTCGTTGGTGTAGTTGCCTCCTCTTCCTTTCGGTGCGTCGACAATGCCCTCACCATCCTCGTCCACCTCGAACTCATGGTCTTCGAAATGCATGTCATTGGTTTGAGACCAATGCGAATTGTTCGAGCCAACACCCATAATTGACATGTATGCATCATCGTTCATACTACAAAGTATATAGAACAATGCAATAAGCTATCTATATGTATGCATTCAAAAAATAACAAGGAAAAAAAATTTGGGGAATTTTTTTACCTTTGGGGCATATCGTCGAACACATTGTGCGCGTCGGCCGCCGGCTCAACAAGTGAGCTCGTCGGCGCTTCAGTAGCCGCCGCGCCCGTCACATGCCCTGCAAGCTTCTTCCACGACACCTTCGAGGTGCCGGAGCCGTCCGCCGCCTTGTTCTTCTTTGCGGATGTCTTGCCCTTCTTCGGCCACGCCGCATTTTGGGAGCTTTGAGTAGGGTGCACATGGCTTCATCACGGCGGACACCGGGGCGACGCCACCCACCGCTGAGGTCAACCGCGGTGGCATGAAGAGGCCGCGCGCGAGGCCGATGCTCGGAGGAGCTTCGGTGGATGCGAGGCCAACGCTCCCAGCGCTAGGGTTTGCGGCGGCGGCGACGGCGGTGGCGGCGGCGGTGGAGGGTTCGCGGATGTAGGATGGGGTGAGAGGGTGTCGACGTGTGTGTCCATCAGGTCAGCTCGCCGCGTGCCGGCACGTGCGGGGCGAAGGTGGCGCGGTGTAGAGAGTGCGGCGCGAGCGCTCGTGTGTGCCACGCGTGGAAGCGGGCGCCCTAAATACGCAGCGCACGCTGGCGATTCGGACCGCGCGCCCAACTTTATATGCCGCGCATGCGGTTATTGCGCGCCCGCTGGAGACACTCTATCAATGGCGCGCGCGCTAAAATGGGCAAATTTACGGTGTGGCGCTTGTTTAGCGCGGCTGTTGGAGATGCTCTTACATATGCACCTACACTATACTGGATGTATGTTATAAAATAGCGAGAGATTTCGGTGGTACTGCAACTACTGCTACAAGGACGATCAAGATGAGTGAGCGTATGTGACATTACATATGCACCTACACTATACTGGATATTTGTTATAAAATACTCCCTCCGTATCAAAATATAAGGCATTTTTATAGTTTAAACTGAACTACAAAATGTCTTATGTTTTGATACATAGGTAGTAGAAAAGTTAAATATTCGACGAATAGAAGCATACATCAAATGATCCAACCTGAAGACACACGAATATAGACAAACGAAGACCGGATCTGAGCAGACCTATCAAAGACAATCGTCATTGAATCCTGCAATATCCGTTGGAGATAGGCCTACGGCTATGCTAAACGCACCACTAGGACAGGGGCTATGCGGAGAGAACCTTATTTCATCTTTAGGAAGCCACCATCTCTCGTCTTTCCGAGCAGGACACGGATCTTAGCAGAACTCAAGGAAACACCTAAAAACGAATCCCTCCAGTTGGCTGGGGTAGGGATGCACTGCACGCCCCATGGCCATAAGGCCACAAGAGACAAGACAGATCAACGACGGCGACGACAAGAGGCAGGGACCCTAGTCGCGTTCTCCCTTGGGAGGAGAGGCGAAGGGGAGGAGAGACTTGTGTGTTGCGTCCGCGGGCCTACAAGGCTTTAGCACAACAACTTCCCAACTGTCTAGTACAACAAGTTTTATCCGACTCTAGTGAGGGAGGAGCCATGACGGCAACGCACCTTCAGTCCGCTTCAGTGCTTGTAGTCGTTGCTAGATAGTCTATGGATTTCCATGTAATTTTTATTATTTCGGATGTTTGTTGTATTTTGAAGATGAATACACTGAAAGTTTTCCACAAAAAATCCCTACAACTCCCTTGCATGATTTTTCTATACCCCTAGGGACTTGTCGTTGTAAAACGAGATAATACCCGCACGTTGCTACAGGAATCAATTGCAATGCATTTTAATGATTTGGTTGTATGAAATACACATTGTTGAATAAATAATATATGAAGCAAACAAGTAAAAAATCATATATTATTTTTTATTATTGTGTAGACATGACTATTTTGAAAATAAGTGGCATACTATAATGTAAGGCCAATTCTATTTTCCCCTAATTTCCGCTCGACCTCATCTTTACCACTAAATAAGAATGGTGCTCAATTTTGCCCCTCTTCCGTTAGAAACCATTATGGTGAATAAGTAACAATTCATCACAACATCGAAGTATAAAGCATGAACTTTATTAAAAACCAACAAACTATGTTCCCAGTCAACTTTGCAACTACAATTCATCATTTTTCATGAAGGGTCACGTATCGGAGCCTTTTTGGCAAGTCCACACACTCAATCATCATATAGTCTTCTATGATTGCTAACACTCACCGCATACACATGAGCAAAACATTTCAACCGGACACATAGAAAGATAGGGGATTATAGTTTTGCCCCCCAACAGACTCACCTCGAGGGTGATGTCAACAATAATAACTCATGCTACCCATATCCAACTGGATATATGTGCCTAGATCTTTCCTCACCATATGATGCTTGCCAAAAGAGAAAAATAAAAAGGAATAGAGAGAAAAACTTTGACTCTTGCATGAAAGTAAATGCACACGAGTATAAGATAGGCCCTTTGCAGAGGGAAGCAGAGGTTACCATGCGCTTTTTATTTGTATGCTCAATCCCTTAGTGGAAAAGAACGTCACGTTATATTGCCCCTTGTGATAGCAACCTTTATTATGTAGGTTGTCGCTTTTATTTTTTGCCATCACAAGTTCGTACAATGCTCAATTTTCTTTTACACTAAATGATATAACACTTTTAGAAGCAACTTTTATTGCCTTATTGCACAGATGACAACTTACTTGAAGGATCTTACTCAATCCTTAGGTAGGTATAGTGGACTCTTGAAAATAAGATTTGGGTTTAAGGGTTTTTTGGATGCACAAGTAGTATCTCTACTTGGTGCAGAATTTTTGACTAGCAAAGATGGGGGGCAAGCATCACATGTTGAAGGATCTACGACAATATAACTTCTATGTGAATGTGAACAAACATAAATCATTATGTTGTCTTACTTGTCCGACGTCAACAATTTTGGCATATATTGATGGGGGCTCACAATCACAAAAGATTTCCAAGATAGTGTATTTGCATGTGAATCTTCCCTTCCCTTATTAATTCTTTCATGAATTGCATCATTGACCAATGCTATGTTTGTCAATCTCCAATAAAATTTTCTACTTATACTTTTCCTTATGTGATGTCATTACTTACCATAAGATTAGCATATGATCTTTTTCATTTATTTCCTTTCTTTTTATTGAAACATGAAAGTAAAGATAGCAAAACTCAAACTAAGCTTTATTATATATCTCGCACACGATTACAAGGATAGATCACTAAGCAAGCTTTCAAAAGAAAGGATCGAACTAAACTTTTATTCATCTAAAGCAAAATATAACTATGGATCGAACTAAGGTAAATAAAGGCAAAAGATAGTGGAGGTGATACGATACCGGGGCACCTCCCCCAAGCTTGGCACAAGCCAAGGGGAGTGCCCATACCCGATACTCAATTTTCTTTTGGTGATGAAGAAGGTGGTGGTGGTGATGAAGTGGAAAGCTTGTCCAATATAACTCCGAGTGCCTCTCTTAAATTTTGAATCTTCCGAAGAGCTTGATGAAGCAACTCAGTGTTATTCTCCACTTTAGCCATGATATGCTTATTTTCGGGGCCCCAAGAGTTTGTTCCTGCATCACTTTCTCTTGGACGAGATATGTCCCAATTGGACGGTATATGCACACGAGGAGTGTTTTCGAACCCATAGTTATGAATCAAATTGTGAAAATTGTTTCGATGTAACATGTGTAGAGGTCTCCTTGAAGGGAGTTCTTCCTAATCTCTAGGGCCGTCTTGATTGTTTGTTGGCCTCATGGCTTGATGGGGGTTAGGACGAGTGGAGATGTCGGCCAGGGTGCCCCTCTCAGAGGCCGGAGGGTGAACTCCAAGCGAGTCTCCCTCATCTTCCTCCATAGCGACCTCTTCAACTCCCTCTCCCCTGGACTCCACCTGAAGCAACCAAGCATCGCCTTCTTCATCATTGGAGGAGGGAAAGACATGATGCCCGGCTTGACAAATTTGACAGAAAGCAGCGAGAAAAGAAAACATAAGATTTCTCCGCGATACAGAGGTTAATAGGTTCAGGGGGTATATAAAGGATATTTTTATCTTGGGAAACAATCAAACAAAAGAAAAATGGAGCCCGGAAGGTACCCGAGGTGGGCACAACCCACCTGGGCGTGCTTGGCAAGGCGCGCCCTGGTGTCTTGTGCCCACCAGGGCCACCTTCATGGTAGTTTCTTATTTTCCTAATTTTTGTTATATTCCAAAATGGACAGAAAATATTTTTGCAGATTTCACGGAGTTCGTTTACTTACCGTATCATGTACCTCCTCTTTTTCACGATTCTGGAATGTTCCAGAAGGTTTCCTTTATGTGTTCTTCCGGTGTCATAGTTTGGATAATATTGCTTTCAACATTAATGGGCGTACCTGAGATATAATTTTTTAATTGTTGCCCATTAACAACCTTCGGGTTAGTACCTTTGGCATTATTTATTTTGATAGCTCCAGATCGATAAACCTCCTCGATAACATAGGGTCGTTCCCATTTGGAGAGGAGTTTTCATGCAAAGAATCTGAAACAAGAGTTGTACAAAAGAACATATTCTCCAACCTTGAACTCATGTTTTTGGATTCTTTTATCATGCCATCTTTTAACTTTTTATTTAAATAACTTGGCATTTTCATAAGCCTGGGTTCTCCATTCATCTAATGAGCTAATATCAAATAACCTCTTCTCACCAGCAAGTTTGAAATCATAGTTGAGTTCTTTAATTGCCCAATATGCTTTATGTTCTAACTCAAGAGGCAAATGACAAGCTTTTCCATAAACCATTGTATATGGAGACATACCCCTAGGATTTTTATATGTTGTTTTATAAGCCCAAAGTGCATCATCTAATTTCTTAGACCAATTCTTTTGAGACCTATTGACAATCTTTTGTAGAATTAATTTTATTTCTCTATTGCTAGGTTCAACATGACACTAGACTGAGGATGATAGGGTGATGCAATTCAATGGTTAACATCATACTTAGCAAGCATTTTATGGAAATAACCATGAATAAAGTGTGAATTGAAGGAAATATGCCCTAGAGGCAATAATAAAGTTGTTATTTTATATTTCCTTATTCATGATAAATGTTTATTATTCATGCTAGAATTCTATTAACCGGAAACTTGATACATGTCTGGATACATATACAAAACACCGTGTCCCGAGTAAGCCTCTACTTGACTAGCTCGTAATCAAAGATGGTTAAGTTTCCTAGCCGTAGACATGTGTTGTCATTTGATGAATGGGATCACATAATTAGGAGAATGATGTGATGGACAGGACCCGTCCGTTAGCTTAGCATAATGATATTTCAGTTTTATTGCTACTGCTTTCTTCATGTCAAATACATATTCCTCCGACTATGAGATTATGCAACTCCCGAATACCGGAGGAATTCCTTGTGTGCTATCAAACGTCACAACGTAACTGGGTGATTATAAAGATGCTCTAAAGGTATCTCCGAAGGTGTTTGTTGGGTTGGCATAGATCAAGATTATGATTTGTCACTCTAAGTATCGGAGAGGTATCTCTGGGCCCTCTCGGTAATGCACATCATAAGAAGACTTGCAAGCAATGTGACTAATGAGTTAGTTGCGGGATGATGCATTATGGAACAAGTAAAGAGACTTGCCGGTAACGAGATTGAACTAGGTACGATGATACCGACGATCGAATCTCGGGCAAGTAACATACCGATGACAAAGGGAATAACGTATGTTGTCATAACGGTTTGACCGGTAAAGATCTTCGTAGAATATGTGAGAGACAATATGAGCATCCAGGTTCCTCTATTGGTTATTGAGCAGAGAGGTGTCTCGGTCATGTCTACATAGTTCTCGAACCCATGGGGTCCGCATGCTTAACGTTCGATGACGATTTGTATTATATGAGTTATGTGATTTGGTGACCGAATGTTGTTCGGAGTCCCGGATGAGATCACGGACATGATGTGGAGTCTCGAAATGGTCGAGAGGTAAATATTCATATATAGGATGATAGTATTCGGACAACATAAGTGTTCTGGGGGTACCGGGTACGTATCAGGTCACCGGAAGGGGTTCCGGGCAAACTACATGGTCCTAATGGGCCAAGAGGGGGACAAACTAGCCCCAAGGGGCTGGTGCGCCCCCGTGTAGGGGGAGGATTTGTCCTCCCCCTTTCCTTCTCTCCCCCTCTCTTTCCTTCCCCTCCGACACATATAGAAGGGGGGAGGCTGACTTGGAGGAGGCACCCAAGTAGGATCCCTCCTACTTGGGGCGCCCCTTGCTGCCCCTCTCCCTCTCCCACCTTTATATATATATGTGGGGGGGGG
>NW_025232817.1:0-9010 GCF_018294505.1 Triticum aestivum | reverse complement strand
AGCCTTAAATAAAGTACTTGTGTCATAGAGTCATGTTGTGATGCTTCGTTGTATATGCACATATCGAGCATATTGTGTGTATGATTGAAATGCTTGGTATGTGTGGGATCTGACTATCTAGTTGTTTATCTTTAGTAGCCTCTCTTACCGGGAAATGTCTCCTAGTGTTACCGCTGAGCCATGGTAGCTTGCTACTGCTCTGGAACACTTAGGCTGGCCGGCATGTGTCCTTCTTCGTTCCTGTGTCTGTCCCTCCGGGGAAATGTCACGCTTTGAGTACCGGAGTCCTGTTAGCCCGCTACAGCCCGGTTTACCGGAGTCCTGCTAGCCCAGTGCTACAGCCCGGACCCACTTGCTGATGACCGACACGTTCGAAGCTGGGTCATGGATGCCTGTCCCTGTAAGTCTGTGCCACTTTGGGTTTACGACTAGTCATGTCAACCCGGACTCTTTATCATATGGATGCTAGCGACACTATCATATACGTGAGCCAAAAGGCGCAAACGGTCCCAGGAAAAGGTAAGACGACACCCGTGGGGATACCGTGCATGAGGCCGCAAAGTGATATGAGGTGTTACCAGCTAGATCGATGTGACATCGAGTCGGGGTCCTGACAGCGTTGGCATTAGAGCCGGACTGCCTGTAGGTTCTCCAAGCCAAACTGGTCGATGTTGAGTCTAGAAATTCTTTAGTTATATGTAGGGGAATTGTTTGTGGGTTGGCACGTAAGGCTCTTTTACTCCTTATACCTTATGACTTTCTGATCTGAGTCAGTCCATTCTTCCACCGGGGATAAGAAATTAGGATCTACTCTCTCTATCAGGATCACGTGTTACAAATCAATAGTACCTTATAAGTTTGATGGTTACAAGCCTAGTTCAGTTCTACTACCACATTATGTTGCCAGAATGGTTTCAGAACTTTGATATGATGATGTTGAGTATGTACGAAATCCTTTGTCAAATGTCTCAAAATCCTTTTTGAGCATTTACAGCTGTTATGCTGCCGAAATTTTGCTAGAAATTCTAATGCCTTTGCATTATGATTATGCTTTCAGATGGCCACTCGCGACCTCAATCAAGTGGTTCGCCTGACTCGATGCCTAGATGTACCCGGCCATACTGCTAAGTTGGTCAGGGTAATGACTGAGGCTGGATACCGCTGGTATCCTGAGTACATGGTCAAAGAGCAATTCCGGGACTTCAACCAAAGCCAGTATCTCTGCACTGTCAGGATATTTCCATCTTATCCTGGATCCACCGAGCCTCTTCACTGCTCCTATGGACTCGGGGTTACTATTGAGATGGCTGTGCAGGACGCCGCCTACTCTATGATGACCATTATGCAAGTCAGATCTGGTTTATTTCGGGACTCTGACTTCCGGTATATGCCAGGATCACTTCCGGGAGCACAAGGGTATCTCCAGGCTATCTATGCTGACCCCACTCAGGAGGATTCACGGACTCGCACCACTGCTGAGATGCTCGAGGATAAGGACCGTGAAAATCGGGCCTTAAGGTTAGAGCTCTTCAATACCCGTGCTGACCACTGGGCTACTTTGACTCGGTTCGCACCGGCGGTGCAAGCTGGATATTCAGATATGCGCGATCTCTATCCTGTGAGATCTGCTCTGCCGGACGTGATGGTTTGGCGTGATGTAGGAGGCATCACCCCACCTCGCGGTCCCCGTAGGCCACCGTTTGTTGGTCCAAGGCCTCATCCTAGCCCCTATGGTCCACAAGCTCCGCGAGACCGTCTGTTTCCGGATGATCATGTTGAACTTCCATGCTATGGAGGCGACTTCTACGAGGACTACTACGGATCGGTCTGAGTTAGTGGTAGTATCACTAGTTCGCACTAGCTGTGTCTTCTATCGTCCCGCGTGACTCGTGGGATATGACCTAGTTGTACTCTTTCCGGAGGAGTAGAAAAATAATGTATAGGAGCTTGGAATGCCTCCGATGAGATGTAATCCTCTTTTCACCGTAATAGTACTTTGTTTGGTCTTGTACTAAACCCTGTATGGTGTGTATGACGATGGAATAAAAGAAGCAGTTTCTGTATCTACCATGTCATACGGATGATCATCTTGCATTCCGGGTTATTCCTTACATCTTGTATCCCATGTTGGAATTTTATCATCCTGACTAAATCATTGCCTTGTTTACCTAGGATGGTCAACACGCGCGCTAACCCTGCTTCTCAAGAGCAGGCCGAAGGCAGTGAAGTCAGGGATGCAAATCTGCCTCATCCTCCTTCACTAGCCGAGGTTATGATGGAAGCTGAGAGAAACAAGCGGGAGACCAACCGTTTGTTGGAGCGTATTGAACAGAATACAACACACCATCAGAGGGCTAACGTGGTGTCACTCAGTGATTTTATCAAATTGCATCCACCCACGTTCCACCACTCCGTCGAGCCTCTCGACGCTGATGACTGGCTTCGCAGTATCTCTCACAAACTGCGTTCCGCGCTGGTAGCGGAGGCTGACAAGGTCACCTTTGCTGCATATCATCTTGAAGGCCCCGCCAGTCTATGGTGGGAGAATTATGGAGCTATGTGCCCAGCGGGCCATGTCACTACTTGGGCTGAGTTCAGCGAGGCTTTCCGTGAACATCACATTCCGGAGGGTCTCATGGACCGTAAACGTGAAGAATTTTGCAGTTTCACCCAAGGCCGAATTTCTGTGGATGCCTATAGCTGGGAGTTTGGTAATCTCGCCCGATATGCAACTGAGGAAGTGTCTACTGACGCCAAGAAGCAAGCAAGGTTCCGTAAGGGACTTAGTCCTGAGCTTCGCCGCGACCTCCGTCTGCATGAGTGCACATCTTTTCAGAAACTTGTCAACAAAGCCATCAGTGCTGAAACTGGTCAGACTGACTATGACGCAACACGCAAGCATGGCCGTGACATGGGTTCCTCATCCGGTGCTGGTCCTCAGAAGCGCCGCGTGTGGGTGCCCAACACCGCCCTGCCACCCAGGTTCACACCGAGGCCATCTTACCAGGCGCCTCGCCCCGTTCAACAGTCTGCACCGGCCAAGCCCTATGGGGGTCCAACCAATAATGCTCCTCCACGTACCAGTTCCGTGACTTGTTTCAAATGTGGGGAATCTGGTCACTATATGCGTGAGTGTCCCCAGACCAACCCCAACCAATCTGCTAAAGCTGTTGGCCGTGGCAAGCCGACAGGAAAAATATTCCACGCTAAGCCGGTCGCCGCTTCACGTGGCCATGTCAACTGTATCTCTGCCGAAGAAGCTCAAGAGGATCCCAACGTCGTTCTCGGTACGCTTCTTGTTAATTGCCACCCGGCATCTGTTCTTTTCGATACAGGAGCCTCTCATTCTTTTATATCTGAAAACTATGCTCGCTTGCATAACGTCGCATTCGGTGATATGCCAACCTCTATGGTAATTCAAACTCCGGGATCCAAATGGCAAACTTCTAGAGTAAGCCATGGAAATGAAATCCAAGTCGACAGACTTGTTTTTCTCGCATCTTTGATAGCCCTTAAATCTTCAGATATTAATATCATTTTGGGTATGGACTGGATGTCAGCTCATGAAGCCAAAATTGATTGCTTCTCTAGGACTGTTCAACTCACCCATCCTTCGGGGAAGATAGTCAATGTCTTGACCCGAATAGCCAAGCGACAATTATATTCTCTTAACGCCAGCCCTTTGCCAGACCTTGAGGACGTGCCGGTAGTCTGTGACTTCCCGGATGTCTTCCCAGAGGAATTGCCAGGTGTTCCACCTGACAGGGATGTTGAGTTCGTAATAGATCTCATTCCAGGAACCGTTCCGATTGCTAGAAGACCCTATAAGATGGCACCACTAGAACTAGCCGAGCTTAAGAAACAACTCGATGAGTCCTTGAAAAAGGGTTTCATCCGCCCTAGTTCATCTCCGTGGGCTTGCCCCGTCCTGTTCGTTAAGAAGAAGGATGGTAAGGACCGGATGGTTGTAGATTACCGACCTGTCAATTTGGTCACAATCAAGAACAAATATCCACTTCCCAGGATCAACGACCTGTACGATCAGCTCGCTGGATCCTCAGTCTTCTCCAAGATGGATTTGAGGTTGGGCTACCATCAAATAAAAATCAGAAACGGGGACATTCCTAAAACGGCCTTTGTTACTCGTTATGGCCAATACGAGTACACCGTCATGTCCTTCGGTTTAACCAACGCTCCAGCCACCTTTTCTCGGTTAATGAACTCAATCTTCATGGAGTATTTGGATAAATTCGTCGTAATTTATCTCGATGATATACTCATCTACTCCAAGAACGAGGAAGAACATGCCGAACATTTAAGGCTAGTGTTGAAGAAACTTCGAGAGCATCGCCTTTATGCCAAATTTTCGAAATGTGAATTCTGGTTGTCAGAAGTGACCTATCTGGGTCATGTAATATCTGGTAAAGGTATTGCTGTTAACCCTGAGCGAGTTCAAGCCGTCCTTAATTGGACTCCACCTGAATCGGTCAAGCAAGTTCGGAGTTTTCTGGGCTTAGCGAGCTATTGCCGTCGCTTTGTCGAGAACTTCTCCAAAGTTGCTAAACCTCTAACCTAACTCCTCAAGAAAGATAAAAAGTTCGAATGGACTCCACAATGTGAGCACAGCTTTCAGGAACTGAAAAGACGCCTGACCTCTGCTCCCGTGCTGGTACCGCCAGACTTCTCCAAGGACTTTGTTATCTACTGCGACGCCTCGCGACAAGGACTAGGTTGCATTCTTATGCAAGATCGACACGTAATTGCTTACGCTTCACGGCAATTGCACCCACATGAGGAGAATTATCCTACTCATGATCTAGAACTTGCAGCCGTAGTCTATGCACTTAAGACCTGGCGACATTACCTCCTCGGTAATCGTTGCGAAATATTCACTGATCACCAAAGTCTGAAGTACATTTTCACCCAACCGGATTTGAATCTGAGGCAGAGACGTTGGGTTGAATTGATCACAGACTTCGACTTAGGAATAACCTACACCCCAGGGAAAGCCAACGTCATGGCTGATGCGCTAAGTCGTAAATCTTATTGTAACAACCTGATGTTACAACAAAGTCAACCGCTTCTCCATGAGGAATTTCGGAAGCTTAACCTTCACATTGTACCTCAAGGTTTTCTTTCCACCTTGGTGGCAAAACCTACCCTTACAGATCAAATTATCAAAGCACAGAAGGTAGATCCGGGAATCTCCCGCATCAAGAGGAACATTCAGAAAGGAACTGCGGATTGTTTCTCCATTAATGATCAAGGAGTCGTATACTTCAGGAATCGACTAGTGGTTCCCAAAGTGCGCAACCTAAGGCGATTAATCCTTAAGGAAGCTCATGAATCTCCTCTCACCATTCATCCCGGTAGTACTAAGATGTATCAGGAACTACGCCAGAGGTTCTGGTGGACTAGGATGAAGAGAGAAATTGCTCAGTATATTGCAAATTGCAACGTCTGTCGTCGTGTAAAAGCAGAGCACCAACGGCCTGTTGGCACCCTTCAACCCTTAGCTATTCCTGAATGGAAATGGGATAAAATTGGTATGGATTTCATTACCGGTTTTCCCAGGACCAAGAGAGGGAATAATGCTATCTTCGTCGTGGTCGATCGTCTTTCCAAAGTAGCCCATTTCTTACCTGTTCGTGAGAGTATAACCGCTAGTCAGCTGGCAGATTTGTACATCTCCCGAATAGTGTCCCTCCATGGTGTTCCTTTGGAAATTAACTCGGATCGAGGAAGTCTTTTCACCTCTCGATTTTGGGAAAGTTTCCAAAATGCTATGGGGACTCGTCTCTCCTTTAGCACCGCTTTCCACCCTCAGTCGAGTGGTCAAGTGGAACGCGTCAATCAGATTCTAGAAGACATGCTTCGAGCCTCTGTTATCTCATTCGGAATGGACTGGGAGAAGTGCCTTCCATTTGCCGAATTCGCCTACAACAACAGCTATCAATCTAGCTTGGGTAAAGCCCCTTTTGAAGTTCTCTATGGACGACGATGTCGAACACCCCTTAACTGGTCAGAGACCGGGGAAAGACAATTCTTTGGCCCGGATATGATTCAGGAAGCAGAAGACCAAGTTCGCATCGTTCCTGAAAAGTTGAAAACAGCCCAATCTCTTCAAAAGAGTCAATATGACCGAAAGCATAAGGCTATGACTTTCGAGGTTGACGAGAAGGCTTATCTTCGGGTCACCCCTCTGAAGGGAACCCATCGTTTCGGTATCAAAGGCAAATTGGCTCCTCGTTACATTGGACCTTTTCGCATTCTCGCCAAACGAGGAGAAGTTGCCTACCAATTGGAACTACCTCCGCACCTCTCCAGGGTCCACGATGTCTTCCACGTTACTCAACTCAGGCGTTGCTTCTCGGATCCTATCCGTGAAGTGGACCATGAAACGCTTGATCTCCAAGATAATCTTACATATCGAGAGTACCCCGTTCGTATCCTCGATCAGGCCGAACGTACCACCCGACGTCATAATATCAAGTTTCTCAAAGTGCAATGGTCGCACCATTCTGAGGATGAAGCAACTTGGGAAAGGGAGGATCGTCTTCGACTTGAATATCCCGCCTTCTTCCTGGAGGAACCCAAATCTCGGGACGAGATTCTTTTGAGTGGGGGTGAGTTGTCACACCCTAGCTAGTCATGCATTAGAGTGTTGCATCATGTTTACTCTTTCATCAGAAACTTGAAATGGGGATGACAGAACCCCCAGTCCCCTCTGAAACCAACTAGGGTTACTAAAATAATTTTCAATGAACCTGAAATGCCCTTCTAAAATGCCCATCATTTTTGTCTTGGTTCAGAACCTCTGCCAAAAGTGGTGCACATTTTCCTAGGCCATCCTAGGGTTTTTGAATTAAATCATAAATATTTGAATTTGGGCATTTAAAATAATATAAAATATTTAAATGCTCAAATATCTCCAAACTAAAATGTTTCATGTTGGAAATAATCCAACTATGGGCCAGGAATAGTTTGGTGATTTTTGAAGTTGCCTAGGTATTTTATTAAATTCAACAAAGTTGCAGATATATATTGAATAAATCAGAAAACAGAAAAAAAGGGGAAAACTTACCTGGCGCCACCGCAGGCCCACCAGCCAGCCCACCTGGCCGGCCCAGCCCGGCCACTGCTCCAGCGAGCTGCTTGGCTTGCCAGGCACGCAGCCAAGGTGCTCGGCGGCGGCACCGCAGCTCGCCACGCAGCTGCACGCCGCCCGGCCTCCCCCTCTTGCCGCCCTGATGGCCTGGACGAGCTCCACGTCGCGCCCCGACCCTCCTGGACACCTCCATTCGCCCCCAGTTCCTCTCCCTCGCGCTCCCACGCCATGGCCGACGCCACCGTCGCCGCACCACCGCCGTAGCCGTGCTCCCCGTCGTCTCCACGCCGCGCCACCCTGTCCAGAAGCTCCGCCGTCCTCCACTCCTTCGAGCTAGCCGAGCCCCGAGTGCTCGCGTCCCTCGAAGCCGCCGCACCAACCTCGCCCGAACCGCCATCGCCGGAGATCCCCTTCGCCGTCGCCGCCGTGGCAGCTCGTCCCCGACCACGCCGTCCTTTCCATCAAGACCGCAGTGAGCTGGGCTAACTTCCCCTTCCTCTCTTTCTCTCTCTCGAGCACCACAGCGAGCGCACCAAGCTCACCCGCACGCGCCGTCGCGGACCTCGCCGCCGACGTGCTTCCGGCCACACTCCGGCCACAAGATGGTGTCCATCTTACTCACCGAGTCCCACAGCACCTAGCTAGCCACTCCACGAGCCTCACCGACCCCCCTAGCGCCAAGTTCATCATCGACCGAACCCCGGTGGCCGCCAAAGTCGTCGCCGGCGCCAACTCCGGCCACCCCGACCCCAACGGACTCCGCCAAGAGCTGCGGTTTGTCCTCAGCTCCACTCCGGTGGTCTCCGCGGCCTCTTTGGTGGCCGAAATGGCCAAAACCACTCCCGCCGCCGCGTCTGGCTCGCCGGCGGCTAAACGCCGGCGTCGCCGGCTTTGACTTTGACCACGGGTGGGCCCTGGTTGACTCCCCTGAGTCAATGACAGGTGGGGCCCAGCCCTGCTAATTATACAGGATTAGTTTTAATCAAATCTTAATTAAAATAATCACCCTGACATGCGGGACCCACTGTCAGGTTTGACCTAGACATGTTCCGTTGACCTGCTGACGTCACACTGACGTCAGGCTGACGCAGTAATTAATTTCTGGATTTAATTTAAATCAGGAAATTCCAGAATATTATTTAAACTTCAAAAATTCATAACTTTTATTCTGTAACTCCAAATTGGACAAATTATATATGAAAAATGATCAGAAAAATCCAATCTATCCATCTGTACTATTTTCATGCATGAGCAAACAAGTTAAATTGATGTTTTAAGCAGAACAAGGAAAAGCACTTTAAAAGGCCATATTTGAATTTGAAATTTGAATCCTTGATTCAAATTTGTTCAAACCCCTCTGATTTTAGTTGCATTAGCCCAACACACTCATATTGCTATGTTTCATGCATGCATCATATTGTTGCACATTGTTTGGTGATGGTTGTGTATCGGTGTCCTTTGCGACAGGTTCTACCCCCGAGGAGTACCGTGATTACCCTAACGAAGAACCATATCAGTGCATCGAACCATCAGGCAAGCAACCAACCATTTGATCATATCGATACAATCCCATGTTCTCGCTCCTGCTCTCTTTTACTGCATTAAGACAACGCGATTCAAACTGCTGTGTGCTACGGTAGTTGAACCCATTTCCTCTGCATGACCTGTCATTGCCACAGTAACTAGATGAAACCCACTAGCATGTGTAGGAGTTGATTGAGCCCTATGTATGTGTTGTTCCTACCTTGCTATGCCTGCTATGCTTAGAGTCGTGTCAGGTCTGGTCCATCTGGGTGATGGGCTAGAGTGAAATGATTATGTCGGTAATGAGAGTGGTGTGGTGAACACGATTTGGTAAAGGTATCGATGAGAGGCCATGTAGGAGTACATGGTGGGTTGTTT
>NW_025232816.1:0-9015 GCF_018294505.1 Triticum aestivum | reverse complement strand
TTGTGGGGTCCCGGAGCGCTTTCCATGATTGACGATCCCTGGGGTGCGTTTACGTGCCCGTCGTCAACCCTCACAGTTTTGGCCAATTCTGACCCGTTTCGTGAACTATTACTCACCGTTTTGGGATCGCAAAGCGATTTCCATAGTTATTGAACCCCAAGGTGCGCTTACATGTTGGTCATCAGCAGTCACAGTTTTGGCCGATTCTGGCCCGTTCTGTCGACTATTACTCACTTTTTTGGGGTCCCAGAGTGATTTCCATGATTAACGAACCCCGGGGTGCGTTTACGTGTCAGACATCAACACTCGCGGTTTTTGACGATTTTGGCCCGTTTCATGGACTATTACTCACCGTTTTGCGGTCACGAAGAGATTTCCATAGTTGTTGAACCCCAAGGTGCGCTTACGTGTTGGTCATCAACTCTCATAGTATTGGCCAATTCTGGCCCGTTTTGTGGACTATTACTGACTGTCTTGGGGTCCCGGAGTGATTTCCACGATTAACAAACCCCATGGTGCGTTTAAGTGTCGGTCATCAACACTCGTTGTTTTTGTCGATTCTGGGCCGTTTCATGGACTATTACTCACATTTTTGGGGTCCCAAAGCGATTTCCATGGATGTCGAACCCCAAGCTGCGCTTATGTATCGGACATCAACAATCGCAGTGTCGGCCGATTCTGGCCCGTTTCTTGGACTATAACTCAGTTTTTGGCTCATGTAGTGATTTCCACGACCGACGAACACCGGTGTGTTTATGTGTCGGTCATCAACATTTGAAGTTTTGGCCGATTTTGGCCCGTTTCATGGACTATTACTCACTGATTTGATGTCCCTGAGCAATTTCCATGATTGACGAAACCCGGGGTTCGTTTATGTATTGTTGATCAATAACCCTAGGTTTTACCGATTCAGGGCTCTTTCATGGACTATTACTCACCGTTTTGCAGTCCCAAAGCGATTTCGATGCTTGTCGAACCCCAAGATGTGCTTACGTGCTGGTCGTCAAGACTCGCAGATTGTGCCGATTCTGGCCCGTTTCCTGGACTATTACTCAGTTATGGGGTCCCGAAGTGATTTCCATGATTGACGAACACCGGGGTGCATTTACGTGTCGGTCACCAACACTCACAATTTTGGCCGATTCTGGTACGTTTTCTGCACAGTTACTCACCGTTGTGGGGTCCCGGAGCGACTTCCATGATTGACGATCCCTGGGGTGCATTTACGTGCCCGTCGTCAACCCTCACAGTTTTGGCCAATTCTGACCCGTTTCGTGAACTATTACTCACCGTTTTGGGATCGCAAAGCGATTTCCATAGTTATTGAACCCCAAGGTGCGCTTACATGTTGGTCATCAGCAGTCACGGTTTTGGCCGATTCTGGCCCGTTCTGTCGACTATTACTCACTTTTTTGGGGTCCCAGAGTGATTTCCATGATTAACGAACCCCGGGGTGCGTTTACGTGTCAGACATCAACACTCGCGGTTTTTGACGATTTTGGCCCGTTTCATGGACTATTACTCACTGTTTTGCGGTCACGAAGAGATTTCCATAGTTGTTGAACCCCAAGGTGCGCTTACGTGTTGGTCATCAACTCTCATAGTATTGGCCAATTCTGGCCCGTTTCGTAGACTATTACTGACTGTTTTGGGGTCCCGGAGTGATTTCCACGATTAACAAACCCCATGGTGCGTTTAAGTATCGGTCATCAACACTCGTGGTTTTTGTCGATTCTGGGCCGTTTCATGGACTATTACTCACATTTTTGGGGTCCCAAAGCGATTTCCATGGATGTCGAACCCCAAGCTGCGCTTATGTATCGGTCATCAACAATCGCAGTTTCGGCCGATTCTGGCCCGTTTCTTGGACTATAACTCAGTTTTTGGCTCACGTAGTGATTTCCACGGCCGACGAACACCGGCGTGTTTATGTGTCGATCATCAACATTTGAAGTTTTGGCCGATTTTGGCCCGTTTCATGGACTATTACTCACTGATTTGATGTCCCTGAGCAATTTCCATGATTGACGAAACCCGGGGTGCGTTTATGTATTGTTGATCAATAACCCTAGGTTTTACCGATTCAGGGCTCTTTCATGGACTATTACTCACCGTTTTGCAGTCCCAAAGCGATTTCCATGCTTGTCGAACCCCAAGATGTGCTTACGTGCTGGTCGTCAAGACTCGCAGATTGTGCCGATTCTGGCCCGTTTCCTGGACTATTACCCAGTTTTGGGGTCCCGAAGTGATTTCCATGATTGACGAACACCGGGGTGCATTTACGTGTCGGTCACCAACACTCACAATTTTGGCCGATTCTGGTACGTTTTCTGCACAGTTACTCACCGTTGTGGGGTCCCGGAGCGATTTCCATGATTGACGATCCCTGGGGTGCGTTTACGTGCCCGTCGTCAACCCTCACAGTTTTGGCCAATTCTGACCCGTTTCGTGAACTATTACTCACCGTTTTGGGATCGCAAAGCGATTTCCATAGTTATTGAACCCCAAGGTGCGCTTACATGTTGGTCATCAGCAGTCACAGTTTTGGCCGATTCTGGCCCGTTCTGTCGACTATTACTCACTTTTTTGGGGTCCCAGAGTGATTTCCATGATTAACGAACCCCGGGGTGCGTTTACGTGTCAGACATCAACACTCGCGGTTTTTGACGATCTTGGCCCGTTTCATGGACTATTACTCACCGTTTTGCGGTCACGAAGAGATTTCCATAGTTGTTGAACCCCAAGGTGCGCTTACGTGTTGGTCATCAACTCTCATAGTATTGGCCAATTCTGGCCCGTTTCGTGGACTATTACTGACTGTTTTGGGGTCCCGGAGTGATTTCCACGATTAACAAACCCCATGGTGCGTTTAAGTGTCGGTCATCAACACTCGTGGTTTTTGTCGATTCTGGGCCGTTTCATGGACTATTACTCACATTTTTGGGGTCCCAAAGCGATGTCCATGGATGTCGAACCCCAAGCTGCGCTTATGTATCGGTCATCAACAATCGCAGTTTCGGCCGATTCTGGCCCGTTTCTTGGACTATAACTCAGTTTTTGGCTCACGTAGTGATTTCCACGACCGACGAACACCGGTGTGTTTATGTGTCGGTCATCAACATTTGAAGTTCTGGCCGATTTTGGCCCGTTTCATGGACTATTACTCACTGATTTGATGTCCCTGAGCAATTTCCATGATTGACGAAACCCGGGGTGCGTTTATGTATTGTTGATCAATAACCCTAGGTTTTACCGATTCAGGGCTCTTTCATGGACTATTACTCACCGTTTTGCAGTCCCAAAGCGATTTCGATGCTTGTCGAACCCCAAGATGTGCTTACGTGCTGGTCGTCAAGACTCGCAGATTGTGCCGATTCTGGCCCGTTTCCTGGACTACTACTCAGTTTTGGGGTCCCGAAGTGATTTCCATGATTGACGAACACCGGGGTGCATTTACGTGTCGGTCACCAACACTCACAATTTTGGCCGATTCTGGTACGTTTTCTGCACAGTTACTCACCGTTGTGGGGTCCCAGAGCGCTTTCCATGATTGACGATCCCTGGGGTGCGTTTACGTGCCCGTCGTCAACCCTCACAGTTTTGGCCAATTCTGACCCGTTTCGTGAACTATTACTCACCGTTTTGGGATCGCAAAGCGATTTCCATAGTTATTGAACCCCAAGGTGCGCTTACATGTTGGTGATCAACAGTCACAGTTTTGGCCGATTCTGGCCCGTTCTGTCGACTATTACTCACTTTTTTGGGGTCGCAGAGTGATTTCCATGATTAACGAACCCCGGGGTGCGTTTGCGTGTCAGACATCAACACTCGCGGTTTTTGACGATTTTGGCCCGTTTCATGGACTATTACTCACCGTTTTGCGGTCACGAAGAGATTTCCATAGTTGTTGAACCCCAAGGTGCGCTTACGTGTTGGTCATCAACTCTCATAGTATTGGCCAATTCTGGCCCGTTTCGTGGACTATTACTGACTGTTTTGGGGTCCCGGAGTGATTTCCACGATTAACAAACCCCATGGTGCGTTTAAGTGTCGGTCATCAACACTCGTGGTTTTTGCCGATTCTGGGCCGTTTCATGGACTATTACTCACATTTTTGGGGTCCCAAAGCGATTTCCATGGATGTCGAACCCCAAGCTGCGCTTATGTATCGGTCATCAACAATCGCAGTTTCGGCCGATTCTGGCCCGTTTCTTGGACTATAACTCAGTTTTTGGCTCACGTAGTGATTTCCACGACCGACGAACATCGGTGTGTTTATGTGTCGGTCATCATCATTTGAAGTTTTGGCCGATTTTGGCCCGTTTCATGGACTATTACTCACTGATTTGATGTCCCTGAGCAATTTCCATGATTGACGAAACCCGGGGTGCGTTTATGTATTGTTGATCAATAACCCTAGGTTTTACCGATTCAGGGCTCTTTCATGGAATATTACTCACCGTTTTGCAGTCCCAAAGAGATTTCGATGCTTGTCGAACCCCAAGATGTGCTTACGTGCTGGTCGTCAAGACTCGCAGATTGTGCCGATTCTGGCCCGTTTCCTGGACTACTACTCAGTTTTGGGGTCCCGAAGTGATTTCCATGATTGACGAACACCGGGGTGCATTTACGTGTCGGTCACCAACACTCACAATTTTGGCCGATTCTGGTACGTTTTCTGCACAGTTACTCACCGTTGTGGGGTCCCGGAGCGATTTCCATGATTGACGATCCCTGGGGTGCGTTTACGTGCCCGTCGTCAACCCTCACAGTTTTGGCCAATTCTGACCCGTTTCGTGAACTATTACTCACCGTTTTGGGATCGCAAAGCGATTTCCATAGTTATTGAACCCCAAGGTGCGCTTACATGTTGGTCATCAACAGTCACAGTTTTGGCCGATTCTGGCCCGTTCTGTCGACTATTACTCACTTTTTTGGGGTCCCAGAGTGATTTCCATGATTAACGAACCCCGGGGTGCGTTTACGTGTCAGACATCAACACTCGCGGTTTTTGACGATTTTGGCCCGTTTCATGGACTATTACTCACCGTTTTGCGGTCACGAAGAGATTTCCATAGTTGTTGAACCCCAAGGTGCGCTTACGTGTTGGTCATCAACTCTCATAGTATTGGCCAATTCTGGCCCGTTTCGTGGACTATTACTGACTGTTTTGGGGTCCCGGAGTGATTTCCACGATTAACAAACCCCATGGTGTGTTTAATTATCGGTCATCAACACTCGTGGTTTTTGTCGATTCTGGGCCGTTTCATGGACTATTACTCACATTTTTGGGGTCCCAAAGCGATTTCCATGGATGTCGAACCCCAAGCTGCGCTTATGTATCGGTCATCAACAATCGCAGTTTCGGCCGATTCTGGCCCGTTTCTTGGACTATAACTCAGTTTTTGGCTCACGTAGTGATTTCCACGGCCGACGAACACCGGTGTGTTTATGTGTCGATCATCAACATTTGAAGTTTTGGCCGATTTTGGCCCGTTTCATGGACTATTACTCACTGATTTGATGTCCCTGAGCAATTTCCATGATTGACGAAACCCGGGGTGCGTTTATGTATTGTTGATCAATAACCCTAGGTTTTACCGATTCAGGGCTCTTTCATGGACTATTACTCACCGTTTTGCAGTCCCAAAGCGATTTCCATGCTTGTCGAACCCCAAGATGTGCTTACGTGCTGGTCGTCAAGACTCGCAGATTGTGCCGATTCTGGCCCGTTTCCTGGACTATTACTCAGTTTTGGGGTCCCGAAGTGATTTCCATGATTGACGAACACCGGGGTGCATTTACGTGTCGGTCACCAACACTCACAATTTTGGCCGATTCTGGTACGTTTTCTGCACAGTTACTCACCGTTGTGGGGTCCCGGAGCGATTTCCATGATTGACGATCCCTGGGGTGCGTTTACGTGCCCGTCGTCAACCCTCACAGTTTTGGCCAATTCTGACCCGTTTCGTGAACTATTACTCACCGTTTTGGGATCGCAAAGCGATTTCCATAGTTATTGAACCCCAAGGTGCGCTTACATGTTGGTCATCAGCAGTCACAGTTTTGGCCGATTCTGGCCCGTTCTGTCGAATATTACTCACTTTTTTGGGGTCCCAGAGTGATTTCCATGATTAACGAACCCCGGGGTGCGTTTACGTGTCAGACATCAACACTCGCGGTTTTTGACGATTTTGGCCCGTTTCATGGACTATTACTCACCGTTTTGCGGTCACGAAGAGATTTCCATAGTTGTTGAACCCCAAGGTGCGCTTACGTGTTGGTCATCAACTCTCATAGTATTGGCCAATTCTGGCCCGTTTCGTGGACTATTACTGACTGTTTTGGGGTCCCGGAGTGATTTCCACGATTAACAAACCCCATGGTGCGTTTAAGTATCGGTCATCAACACTCGTGGTTTTTGTCGATTCTGGGCCGTTTCATGGACTATTACTCACATTTTTGGGGTCCCAAAGCGATTTCCATGGATGTCGAACCCCAAGCTGCGCTTATGTATCGGTCATCAACAATCGCAGTTTCGGCCGATTCTGGCCCGTTTCATGGACTATAACTCAGTTTTTGGCTCACGTAGTGATTTCCACGGCCGACGAACACCGGCGTGTTTATGTGTCGATCATCAACATTTGAAGTTTTGGCCGATTTTGGCCCATTTTATGGACTATTACTCACTGATTTGATGTCCCTGAGCAATTTCCATGATTGACGAAACCCGGGGTGCGTTTATGTATTGTTGATCAATAACCCTAGGTTTTACCGATTCAGGGCTCTTTCATGGACTATTACTCACCGTTTTGCAGTCCCAAAGCGATTTCGATGCTTGTCGAACCCCAAGATGTGCTTACGTGCTGGTCGTCAAGACTCGCAGATTGTGCCGATTCTGGCCCGTTTCCTGGACTATTACTCAGTTTTGGGGTCCCGAAGTGATTTCCATGATTGACGAACACCGGGGTGCATTTACGTGTCGGTCACCAACACTCATAATTTTGGCCGATTCTGGTACGTTTTCTGCACAGTTACTCACCGTTGTGGGGTCCCGGAGCGATTTCCATGATTGACGATCCCTGGGGTGCGTTTACGTGCCCGTCGTCAACCCTCACAGTTTTGGCCAATTCTGACCCGTTTCGTGAACTATTACTCACCGTTTTGGGATCGCAAAGCGATTTCCATAGTTATTGAACCCCAAGGTGCGCTTACATGTTGGTCATCAGCAGTCACAGTTTTGGCCGATTCTGGCCCGTTCTGTCGACTATTACTTACTTTTTTGGGGTCCCAGAGTGATTTCCATGATTAACGAACCCCGGGGTGCGTTTACGTGTCAGACATCAACACTCGCGGTTTTTGACGATTTTGGCCCGTTTCATGGACTATTACTCACCGTTTTGCGGTCACGAAGAGATTTCCATAGTTGTTGAACCCCAAGGTGCGCTTACGTGTTGGTCATCAACTCTCATAGTATTGGCCAATTCTGGCCCGTTTCGTGGACTATTACTGACTGTTTTGGGGTCCCGGAGTGATTTCCACGATTAACAAACCCCATGGTGCGTTTAAGTGTCGGTCATCAACACTCGTTGTTTTTGTCGATTCTGGGCCGTTTCATGGACTATTACTCACATTTTTGGGGTCCCAAAGCGATTTCCATGGATGTCGAACCCCAAGCCGCGCTTATGTATCGGTCATCAACAATCGCAGTGTCGGCCGATTCTGGCCCGTTTCTTGGACTATAACTCAGTTTTTGGCTCACGTAGTGATTTCCACGACCGACGAACACCGGTGTGTTTATGTGTCGGTCATCAACATTTGAAGTTTTGGCCGATTTTGGCCCGTTTCATGGACTATTACTCACTGATTTGATGTCCCAGAGCAATTTCCATGATTGACGAAACCCGGGGTGCGTTTATGTATTGTTGATCAATAACCCTAGGTTTTACCGATGCAGGGCTCTTTCATGGACTATTACTCACCGTTTTGCAGTCCCAAAGCGATTTTGATGCTTGTCGAACCCCAAGATGTGCTTACGTGCTGGTCGTCAAGACTCGCAGATTGTGCCGATTCTGGCCCGTTTCCTGGACTACTACTCAGTTTTGGGGTCCCGAAGTGATTTCCATGATTGACGAACACCGGGGTGCATTTACGTGTCGGTCACCAACACTCACAATTTTGGCCGATTCTGGTACGTTTTCTGCACAGTTACTCACCGTTGTGGGGTCCCGGAGCGATTTCCATGATTGACATCCCTGGGGTGCGTTTACGTGCCCGTCGTCAACCCTCACAGTTTTGGCCAATTCTGACCCGTTTCGTGAACTATTACTCACCGTTTTGGGATCGCAAAGCGATTTCCATAGTTATTGAACCCCAAGGTGCGCTTACATGTTGGTCATCAGCAGTCACAGTTTTGGCCGATTCTGGCCCGTTCTGTCGACTATTACTCACTTTTTTGGGGTCCCAGAGTGATTTCCATGATTAACGAACCCCGGGGTGCGTTTACGTGTCAGACATCAACACTCGCGGTTTTTGACGATTTTGGCCCGTTTCATGGACTATCACTCACCGTTTTGCGGTCACGAAGAGATTTCCATAGTTGTTGAACCCCAAGGTGCGCTTACGTGTTGGTCATCAACTCTCATAGTATTGGCCAATTCTGGCCCGTTTCGTGGACTATTACTGACTGTTTTGGGGTCCCGGAGTGATTTCCATGATTAACAAACCCCATGGTGCGTTTAAGTATCGGTCATCAACACTCGTGGTTTTTGTCGATTCTGGGCCGTTTCATGGACTATTACTCACATTTTTGGGGTCCCAAAGCGATTTCCATGGATGTCGAACCCCAAGCTGCGCTTATGTATCGGTCATCAACAATCGCAGTTTCGGCCGATTCTGGCCCGTTTCTTGGACTATAACTCAGTTTTTGGCTCACGTAGTGATTTCCACGGCCGACGAACACCGGCGTGTTTATGTGTCGATCATCAACATTTGAAGTTTTGGCCGATTTTGGCC
>NW_025232815.1:0-9017 GCF_018294505.1 Triticum aestivum | reverse complement strand
GCTCTTCCGTAGGAAGACGGAGGTGGATCCTCGGTAGTGTATTGAAGTGGTGAATAGTGGACTCGTGTGCGCAAAACCATTTCAAGTTGGAGTATCGTAGGATAGTCTAGCCAAGAGTCAAAGCTGGCTTGCTGCAATAACTCCACCAACCCTTCTTGATACTATGCATGTATGTAGGATCTGATGTAAGTCTTGCTGAGTACCTTTGTACTCATGTTGCTATAATCTACATTTTTACAGAAGACGCTGCAACCCCTTCTGATGGGTTCTATGTAGACGTTGACATCAACGAGTAGGCTAAAGACCCAGGTGGTGACCCTGAGCTTGTGAAGGACCACGTAGTATAGCTAGGCTTTCCAAGCCTCTTTTATTTTACTAGTTGTCTGTACTCAGACAAGTTACTTCCGCTGTTGGCTTGTATGACTGTATGACTTGTATGTTGGGTCGCGAGACCCGTACCTTTGTGTATGTTATGTATGGCTCCCTGAGCCCTAAATAAAGTACTCGTGTCATAGAGTCATGTTGTGATGCTTCGTTGTATTTGCACATATCGAGCATATTGTGTGTATGATTGAAATGCTTGGTATGTGTGGGATCTGACTATCTAGTTGTTTATCTTTAGTAGTCTCTCTTACCGGGAAATGTCTCCTAGTGTTACCGCTGAGCCATGGTAGCTTGCTACTGCTCTGGAACACTTAGGCTGGCCGGCATGTGTCCTTCTTCGTTCCTGTGTCTGTCCCTTCGGGGAAATGTCACGCTTTGAGTACCGGAGTCCTGCTAGCCCGCTACAGCCCGGTTTACCGGAGTCCTGCTAGCCCAGTGCTATAGCCCGGACCCACTTGCTGATGACCGACACGTTCGAAGCTGGGTCATGGATGCCTGTCCCTGTAAGTCTGTGCCACTTTGGGTTTACGACTAGTCATGTCAGCCCGGGCTCCTTATCATATGGATGCTAGCGACACTATCATATACGTGAGCCAAAAGGCGCAAACGGTCCCGGGCAAAGGTAAGACGACACCCGTGGGGATACCGTGCGTGAGGCCGCAAAGTGATATGAGGTGTTACCGGCTAGATCGATGTGACATCGAGTCGGGGGCCTGACAGCGTTGGCATCAGAGCCGGACTGCCTGTAGGTTCTCCAAGCCAAACTGGTCGATGTTGAGTCTAGAAATTCTTTAGTTATATGTAGGGGAATTGTTTGTGGGTTGGAACGTAAGGCTCTTTTTACTCCTTATACCTTATGACTTTCTGATCTGAGTCAGTCCATTCTTCCACCGGGGGTTAAGGAATTAGGATCTGTTCTCTCTATCAGGATCACGAGTTACTAATCAGTAGTACCTTATAAGTTTGATGGTTACCAGCCTAGATCAGTTCTACTACCACATTATGTTGTTAGAATGGTTTCGGAACTTTGATATGATGATGTTGAGTATGCACGAAATCCTTTGTCAAATGTCTCAATATCCTTTTTGAGCATTTACAGCTGTTATGCTGCCAAAATTTTGCTAGAAATTCTAATGCCTTTGCATTATAATTGTGCTTTTAGATGGCCACTCGCGACCTCAATCAAGTGGTTCGCCTGACTCGATGCCTAGATGTACCCGGCCATACTGCCAAGTTGGTCAGGGTAATGACTGAGGCTGGATACCGCTGGTATCCTGAGTACACGGTCGAAGAGCAATTCCGAGACTTTAATCAAAGCCAGTACCTCTGCACTGTCAGGATATTTCCATCTTATCCTGGATCCACCGAGCCTCTTCACTGCTCCTATGGACTCGGGGTTACTATTGAGATGGCTGTGCAGGACGCCGCCTACTCAATGATGACCATTATGCGAGTCAGATCTGGTTTATTTCGGGACTCTGATTTTCGGTATATGCCAGGATCGCTTCCGGGAGCACAAGGGTATCTCCAGGCTATCTATGCTGACTCCACTCAGGAGGATTCACGGACTCGCACCACTGCTGAGATGCTCGAGGATAAGGACCGTGAAAATCGGGCCTTAAGGTTAGAGCTCTTCAATACCCGTGCTGACCACTGGGCCACTTTGACTCAGTTCGCACCGGCGGTGCAAGCTGGATATTCAGATATGCGCGATCTCTATCCTGTGAGATCTGCTCTGCCAGACGTGATGGTTTGGCGTGATGTAGGAGGCATCACCCCACCTCGCGGTCCCCGCAGGCCACCGTTTGTTGGTCCATGACCTCATCCTAGCCCCTATGGTCCACACGCTCCGCGAGATCGTCTATTTCCGGATGAACATGTTGAACTTCCAGGCTATGGAGGTGACTTCTACGAGGACTACTACGGATCAGTCTGAGCTAGTAGTAGTATCACTAGTTCGCACTAGCTGTGTCGTCTATCGTCCTGCGTGACTCGTGGGATATGACCTAGTTTGTACTCCTTCCGGGGGTGTAGAAAAATAATGTATAGGAGCTTGGAATGCCTCCGATGAGATGTAATCCTCTTTTCACCGTAATAGTACTTTGTTTGGTCTTGTACTAAACCCTGTATGGTGTGTATGACGATGGAATAAAAGAAGCAGTTTCTGTATCTACCATGTCATACGGATGATCATCTTGCATTCCGAGTTATTCCTTACATTATGTATCCTATGTCGGAATTTTACCATCCTGACTAAATCATTGTCTTGTTTACCTAGGATGGTCAACACGCGCGCTAACCCTGCTTCCCAAGAGCAGGCCGAAGGCAGTGAAGCCAGGAATGCAAATCTGCCTCATCCTCCTTCACTAGCCGAGGTTATGATGGAAGCTGAGAGAAACAAGCGGGAGACAAACCGTTTGTTGGAGCGTATTGAACAGAATACAGCACACCATCAGAGGGCTAACGTGGTGTCACTCAGTGATTTTATCAAATTACATCCACCCACGTTCCACCACTCCGTCGAGCCTCTCGACGCTGATGACTGGCTTCGCAGTATCTCTCACAAACTGCGTTCCGCGCTGGTAGCGGAGGCTGACAAGGTCACCTTTGCTGCATATCATCTTGAAGGCCCCGCCAGTCTATGGTGGGAGAATTATGGAGCTATGCGCCCAGCGGGCCATGTCACTACTTGGGCTGAGTTCAGCGAGGCTTTCCGTGAACATCACATTCCGGAGGGTCTCATGGACCGTAAACGTGAAGAATTTTGCAGTTTCACCCAAGGCCGACTTTCTGTGGATGTCTATAGCAGGGAGTTTGGTAATCTCGCCCGATATGCAACTGAGGAAGTGTCTACTGACGCCAAGAAGCAAGCAAGGTTCCGTAAGGGCCTTAGTCCTGAGCTTCGCCGCGACCTCCATCTGCATGAGTGCACATCCTTTTAGAAACTTGTTAACAAGGCCATCAGTGCTGAAACTGGTCAGACTGATTATGATGCAACACGCAAGCATGGCCGTGACATGGGTTCCTCATCCGGTGCTGGTCCTCAGAAGCGCCGCGTGTGGGTGCCCAACACCGCCCTGCCACCCAGGTTCACACCGAGGCCATCTTTCCAGGCGCCTCGCCCTGTTCAACAGTCTGCACCGACCAAACCCTATGGGGGTCCAACCAATAATGCTCCTCCACGTACCAGTTCCGTGACTTGTTTCAAATGTGGGGAATCTGGTCACTATATGCGTGAGTGTCCCCAGACCAACCCCAACCAGTCTGCTAAAGCTGTTGGCCGTGGCAAGCCGACAGGAAAAATATTCCACGCCAAGCCGGTCACCGCTTCACGTGGCCATGTCAACTGTATCTCTGCCGAAGAAGCTCAAGAGGATCCCAACGTCGTTCTCGGTACGCTTCTTGTTAATTGCCACCCGGCATCTGTTCTTTTCGATACAGGAGCCTCTCATTCTTTTATATCTGAAAACTATGCTCGCTTGCATAACGTCGCATTCGGTGATATGCCAACCTCTATGGTAATTCAAACTCCGGGATCCAAATGGCAAACCTCTAGAGTAAGCCATGGAAATGAAATCCAAGTCGACAGACTTGTTTTTCTCGCATCTTTGATAGCCCTTAAATCTTCAGATATTAATATCATTTTGGGTATGGACTGGATGTCAGCTCATCAAGCCAAAATTGATTGCTTCTCTAGGACTGTTCAACTCACCCATCCTTCAGGGAAGATAGTCAATGTCTTGACCCGAATAGCCAAGCGACAATTATATTCTCTTAACGCCAGCCCCTTGCCAGACCTTGAGGACGTGCCGGTAGTCTGTGACTTCCCGGATGTCTTTCCAGAGGAATTGCCAGGTGTTCCACCTGACAGGGATGTTGAGTTCGTAATAGACCTCATCCCCGGAACCGTTCCGATTGCTAGAAGACCCTATAAGATGGCACCCCTAGAACTAGCCGAGCTTAAGAAACAACTCGATGAATCCTTGAAAAAGGGTTTCATTCGCCCTAGTTCATCTCCGTGGGCTTGCCCCGTCCTATTCGTTAAGAAGAAGGATGGTACGGACCGGATGGTTGTAGATTACCGACCTGTCAATTTGGTCACAATCAAGAACAAATACCCGCTTCCCAGGATCAACGACCTGTATGATCAGCTCGCTGGATCCTCAGTCTTCTCCAAGATGGATTTGAGGTTGGGCTACCATCAAATCAAAATCAGAAACGGGGACATTCCTAAAACGGCCTTTGTTACTCGTTATGGCCAATACGAGTACACCGTCATGTCCTTCGGTTTAACCAACGCTCCAGCCACTTTTTCTCGGTTAATGAACTCAATCTTCATGGAGTATTTGGATAAATTCGTCGTGGTTTATCTCGATGACATACTCATCTACTCCAAGAACGAGGAAGAACATGCCGAACATTTAAGGCTAGTGTTGAAGAAACTTCGAGAGCATCGCCTTTATGCCAAATTTTCTAAATGTGAATTCTGGTTGTCAGAAGTGACCTATCTGGGTCATGTAATATCTGGTAAAGGTATTGCTGTTAACCCTGAGCGAGTTCAAGCCGTCCTTAACTGGACTCCACCCGAATCGGTCAAGCAAGTTCGGAGTTTTCTAGGCTTAGCGAGCTATTGTCGTCGCTTTGTCGAGAACTTCTCCAAGGTTGCCAAACCTCTAACTGAACTCCTCAAGAAAGATAAGAAGTTCGAATGGACTCCACAATGTGAGCACAGCTTTCAGGAACTGAAAAGACGCCTGACCTCTGCTCCCGTGCTGGTACCGTCAGACTTCTCCAAAGACTTTGTTATCTACTGCGACGCCTCGCGACAAGGACTAGGTTGCATTCTCATGCAAGATCGACATGTAATTGCTTACGCTTCACGGCAATTGCACCCACATGAGGAGAATTATCCTACTCATGATCTAGAGCTTGCAGCCGTAGTCTATGCACTTAAAACCTGGCGACATTACCTCCTCGGTAATCGTTGCGAGATATTCACTGATCACCAAAGTCTGAAGTATATTTTCACCCAACCGGATTTGAATCTCAGGCAGAGACGTTGGGTTGAGTTGATCACAGACTTCGACTTAGGAATAACCTATACCCCAGGGAAAGCCAACGTCATGGCTGATGCGCTAAGTCGTAAATCTTATTGTAACAACCTGATGTTACAACAAAGTCAACCGCTTCTCCATGATGAATTTCGGAAGCTTAACCTTCACATTGTACCTCAAGGTTTTCTTTCCACCTTGGTAGCAAAACCTACTCTTACGGATCAAATCATCGCTGCCCAAAAGCGAGATAAGGGAATATCTAAAATCAAAGAGAACATTGCTAGCGGAGGTGCTAGTTGTTTCTCCACAAATGATCATGGTGTTGTGTACTTTGAGAACCGTCTAGTGGTTCCCAAGAACCAGCATCTACGACAGCTGATCCTTAAGGAGGCTCATGAATCTCCTCTCACCATTCATCCCGGTAGCACTAAAATGTATCAGGACCTACGCCAGAGGTTCTGGTGGACTAGGATGAAGAGAGAAATTGCTCAGTATATTGCTAATTGCGACGTCTGTCGTCGTGTAAAAGCAGAGCATCAACGGCCTGCTGGCACCCTTCAACCCTTAGCTATTCCTGAATGGAAATGGGATAAAATTGGTATGGATTTCATTACCGGTTTTCCCAGGACCAAAAGAGGGAATAATGCTATTTTCGTCGTGGTCGATCGTCTTTCCAAGGTAGCTCATTTCCTACCTGTTCGCGAGAGTATAACCGCTAGTCAGCTGGCAGACTTATACATCTCCCGAATAGTGTCCCTTCATGGTGTTCCTTTGGAAATCAATTCGGATCGAGGAAGTCTTTTCACCTCTCGATTTTGGGAAAGTTTCCAAAATGCTATGGGAACTCGTCTCTCCTTTAGCACCGCCTTCCACCCTCAGTCGAGTGGTCAAGTGGAACGCGTCAATCAGATTCTAGAAGACATGCTTCGAGCCTCTGTTATCTCTTTCGGAATGGACTGGGAGAAGTGCCTTCCATTTGCCGAATTCGCTTACAACAACAGCTATCAATCTAGCTTGGGTAAAGCCCCTTTTGAAGTCCTCTATGGACGACGATGTCGAACACCCCTTAATTGGTCAGAAACCGGGGAAAGACAATTCTTTGGCCCGGATATGATTCAGGAAGCAGAAGAACAAGTTCGTATCGTTCGTGAAAAGTTGAAAACAGCCCAATCTCGTCAAAAGAGTCAATATGACCGAAAACATAAGGCTATGACTTTCGAAATTGACGAGAAGGCTTATCTTCGGGTCACCCCTCTGAAGGGAACCCATCGCTTCGGTATCAAAGGCAAATTGGCTCCTCGTTACATTGGACCGTTTCGCATTCTCGCCAAACGAGGAGAAGTTGCCTACCAATTGGAACTACCTCCGCACCTCTCCAGGGTCCACGATGTCTTCCACGTTTCTCAACTCAGGCGTTGCTTCTCGGATCCTATCCGTGAAGTGGACCACGAAACGCTTGATCTCCAAGATAATCTTACATATCGAGAGTACCCCATTTGTATCCTCGATCAAGCCGAACGTACCACGCGACGTCATAATATCAAGTTTCTCAAGGTTCAATGGTCGCACCATTCTGAGGATGAAGCAACTTGGGAAAGGGAGGATCGTCTTCGACTTGAATATCCCGCCTTCTTCCTGGAGGAACCCAAATCTCGGGACGAGATTCTTTTGAGTGGGGGTGAGTTGTCACACCCTAGCTAGTCATGCATTAGAGTGTTGCATCATGTTTACTCTTTCATCAGAAAATTGAAATGGGGATCTGTGAAACCCTCAGAATCATTTTGAAAATGACCCAAATAAAAATTTCTCCAAAAGGATCCAAGAAAATGCTCATGTTGCTCTCTGAAAATATTGGACAGAGATAAAAATCAAACCAATATTTTTAGTGGCTCATGGACATTTATTTTGGGCATTTGGAATTAATGCATAAGTATTTGCATTGGAAATATATTAATTATATATATTAATATATGCCCAAATATTATGCCATTTATAAAAGACCTTTGGAATAATATATATGGCTCCTGCAAAAATTGGCATAAGTTAAATAAATGATTTAATATATTATTTAAATCAAAACAAAAGTCAGAAATTAGAAAACAGAAAAACTAAAAGGGAGAAGCTTACCTGGGCTCCTCCCTGTGCGGCCCAGCCAGCTGGCCGGCCCAGCAAGCCAGCCCAGCCCACCACCGCCGTCGTCCTCCTGGCGCCAGTCGGCCAGGCGTGTGGCCGGCGCGCGCGCACGGCCACCGCGCCACGCCACCTCTCTCCCTGCCTGCCTGCCCTCCCCTCCTCGCCTCGGTGTCCCTGGACGACGCCACGCCTCCCCCCTGCTCTCTCTCACTCTCCCCCGGCTCTCCCCTCGCTCTCTCCCTCGCCCGGCCGAACACCACCGTCGCCGCCGTTCGCCTTAGCCGCTGTCTCCGACCACCCCTCGCTCCCCCGACTAGCTCAGGAGCTCCGCCTCGACTCCCTCTTCCTCCCCACCGCTCCACAGCTCCCCGGAAGCCCTGCATCGCCGCCACGTCGCCGTTCCCCTCTTCGGGCTCCGACCACCGTCGCCGTCGAATTCGCCATCTCCAGCGCGTCCCCGAGCCCGCTTCGACGCCCACTGCAACCGCGGTGAGCTACGCCACCGTTTCCCCCTCTCCTTCCCCTCATTCCCTCACCGTAGCCTCCTCCCCACCACGGCCGAACCTCCGCCGTCGCCGAGCTCGCCTTCGACGCAGCTCCGGTGACCATTTGGTCACCCCGGCGAGTCCAACGAGTTCGCAAGACCCCGTAGAGCATCCCTAGCGCCTCGCTTTGCTCGACTTCGAGCTCCAGCACCGCTCCCGTGCACGACCGAACCCCGGCGGCCGCAGCCGAGCTCGCCGCCGTCGACCCCGGCCACCCCGACCCCAACGGGCTCCGCCAAGAGCTGCGGGTTGCCCTCAGCTCCACTCCGGTGGCCTCCGCGGTCCATTTGGTGGCCGAAATGGCCAAAACCACTCCCGCCGCCGCGTCGGGCTCGCCGGCGACTAAACGCCGGCAGCCGACTTTGACTTTGACCACGGGTGGGCCCTGGTTGACTCCCCTGAGTCAATGACAGATGGGGCCCAGCCCTGTTAATTAAACAAGATTAGTTTTAATTAAGTTTTAATTAAAATAATCACCCTGACATGCGGGACCCACTGTCAGGTTTGACCCAGACCTGTTCCGTTGACCTGCTGACGTCACACTGACGTCAGGCTGACGCAGTAATTGAATTTCTGGATTTAAATTAAATCAGGAAATTCCAGAATATTATTTAAACTTCAAAAATTCATAACTTTTATTCTGTAACTCCAAATTGGACAAATTATATATGAAAAATGATCAGAAAAATCCAATCTATCCATCTGTACTATTTTCATGCATGATCAAACAAGTTAAATTGATGTTTTAAGCAGAACAAGAAAAGGCACTTTAAAAGGCCATATTTGAGTTTGGAATTTGAATCTTTGATTCAAATTTGTTCAAACCCTTCTGGCTTTAGTTGCATTAGCCCAACACACTCATATTGCCATGTTTCATGCATGCATCATATTGTTGCACATT
>NW_025232814.1:0-9017 GCF_018294505.1 Triticum aestivum | reverse complement strand
GGTGGCTGCGCTGACGGGTGGCAGGGAACCTTAGACTCGTGGGATCGATACTCTTATTTTGACATGGCTACAACTGTACCATGTTCATTTGCAGGGCATCACTCACCTGACATGGCTTCTTGACTAGATGCCCCATCACCACTCTTCTCCGTTGGCTCATCATATTATGCACTAGGTCGGGCTCCGAATCTGGTGTGGCCCACTCCTTTGTGGAAGTACCACTCCCTCGAAGGTCAAGATCTTCGTTTGGTAGCTTAATTGCGATCACCCCCCCCCCTCGTGGACGCAGGCGACGAAGCGACACGGCCCTGACGATGGGCTATGCCCTCAGTATGGTGTCCTAGAGTCCGGGAACCACATTTTCTTCTCATGCCCTGTTGCCCTCCTCCTATAAAGCTTTGTTCATGAGGCTTTCAGGTCCGAGTGGCAGGCTCCAGACCTTGGATAATTCCTAGAAGTCTAGGCCACACATACCGGTAGGAGAGGCAGTCTCTTCTGGTTGGTTTATTCGGCGACGGTTTGAATTTGGTGATTAAACGAGTCTTTTGCAGCGTGCCACATACTTCATGTTTAAATTTTTGTCCTTCTTGCCGCACTGCGATTTTTAGGCAACATGATAGGGATTGGCTAGGCGGCATGATCGATTCTTTGTGTGTAGTAGGACGCCATCTTTTGAGCATGTTTGTGATGTTGCCCAACAGACTTAATTTTTTTTCTTTTTGCCACTTGAACTTGATGTTTGGATATGATGATTGCTTTATGTATAAAGCGTGGCTGTTTTGAGATGCATATAATTTCTTATTTTGCCTTTAATGGATCAAAAATAGCGTGGCAAGGCGCACGTTCTCTTCCAGTAGAATCAAACTCAAGTGGATGAAAATGAACAACCTCACATCCATCCGCAGCACACATGGTCGTTCCTCCAACCGAGAGACTGATTTACAGAGAACATACATGAGTTTTCTTTTTGAGATAACTCACCTGACATGGCTTCTTGACCGCATACAGGTTTGATATGAGCCTTTAACACACAACCAACAGGTCGCAGGAAGCATGAAGCGAGCGCCCCGATTGGGGCGCAGATCTGGTGGCGCGGGCGCAGCAGGTCGCGGCGGGCACATGGGTGAGGGGAGGTGCCGGCGTCTAGGGCGGTGCAGCAGATGCTGCAGATCTGGAGAAGGTGGAGGCGGGCTGGAGCGGCGCAGCCCAGCCAGATGCGCCCGCTCTGGCGAGCTCCGACGAGGCGCAGAAGGTGGAGGCGGGCTCTGGCGAGGCGCACAAGGTGGAGGCCGGCTCCGGCGAGGAGCAGGTGGAGCAGAAGGTATTTGCTTATCCCTTAGTTGGTAGTTTTTAGATTCTAGGGTTTTTGGCCAGAAGTTTCTTGAGTTAGATTAGTTGGATGGAGGGTTTTCTCTGCATTAGGGTTTTCTGTATTTGATTCGTGCAAGAATGGTGGACCACATATGATTATCAGATTAGGTTAGAAGTAGCCGGATTGAGGGATGGGTTTTTTCAGATGCTTATTAGATTAGTAGTGGAATTTTTGCTTGTTAGATTTTAATCAGTATGAGGTTGAACACCTTATTTAAGAGGGAATTTAAGGACAGACGATAGACCATATATGATTATTAGATTTGTAGTTCAATGCTGCAGACATATATGATTATTTGATTTGATCTGTGGTTCAATGCTACTTGATGGAAACAGATTGGAATGCATTAATTTTGATGTGCCAATGAATTGATTTAGATGATACTTGATTCATCTACAGTATAATTTTTTGTTGTTTAGGTAAGTAATGAAATTTTAGATGTTAGTTGAAGATGTATGCATTTATAGTTGAAGTTGTACCTAAGTAACTACTGCATTATGTTAATATATGTAGGAGCTTTGCTGCATTATCCCAAAAATGCTTAGGTACATTTTAATTATTCTTTTGTGTAGGTTTCCTGTAATTAGAAAGTTCTCCAGAATATGTAGTTATATTAGCTTGAACTTGAACTTGACGGATTCCTCAGGTGACTTTTAATCTAGCACAGGAGGTAGGTGCTCTCTTTGCGAGCCATTAGTTTCATCGAACCGCACATCTACAGTTTCAACAACCTTGTGATGAACGGTGTTGAAAACTCTGTAGGTGTGCGAGTCCTTTCCGTAACCAAGCATAAAAGATTCATGTGCTTTCGGTGCAAATTTAGAATTGTGATGATGAGGATCTCTAATCCAACATTTAGCACCGAAAACTTTGAAATAACTCACATTGGGTTTCTTGTCAGTGAGGAGTTCATATGAGGTCTTTTTGAAGAATTTGTGAAGATATACCCTATTGATGATGTGGCACGCAGTATCAATTCCCTCAAGCCAAAACTGACGAGGCGTCTTGTATTCATCAAGCATAGTGCGAGCCATCTCAACAAGAGTCTTGTTCTTGCGCTCCATGACGCCATTCTGCTGAGGAGTATAAGGAGCAGATAACTCATCAGTAATACCAAGTCCATCAAGATAATCATCTAGACCAGTATTCTTGAACTCGGTCCCATTGTCACTTCTGATGTGCTTGATCTTCACACCAAAGTTGGTTGAAGCCCTTGAGGAAAATCGTTTGAAGACTTCCTGCACTTCATATTTGTAAGTGGCGATATGCACCCATGTGTAATGAGAATAGTCATCAACAATAACAAAGCCATATAGAGATGCAACAATGGTGAATGTGGCATAATGAGTAGGGCTAAAGAGATCCATGTGAAGCAATTCAAATGGACGAGTGGTAGTCATGATAGTCTTTGAGGGATGCTTTGCCTTGGTCATCTTTCCAGCTTCACAAGCTCCACACAGGCGATCCTTGAGGAATTTGACATTCTCGATTCCAATGACATGCTTCTTCTTTGTGAGCATGTGCAAGTTCCTCATGTCAGCATGACCAAGTCATCGATGCCATAGCCAGCCTTATGAAGCTTTTGGAAGTAGACATGTAGCAGGTTGTGGTCCTGTCGAGAAATCAACAATATACAAGTCTCCTCTCCTAAAGCACTCGAAGACTTTGGAATGGTCAGCTTTCATGATCACAACACAACGATACTTGCCAAAGACAACAACCATATCAAGATCACAAAGCATTGAGACAGTCATGAGGTTGAATCCTAAGACAACAACCATATCCTTTTTTTTACTTTATGCAATTTTTATTTTTGAATTTGAGTCTCCATCTTCTCTTATAAAAGCACCAACTAGGAAGCAATATGATCGTACTTAAGTATTGGGTGTAGCTAATATTCGACTGTGTTTCATGAATGGATCAATGATTGAGCATGATGGGCTAGGGATAACTCATTTTAGCGTTGATATTTTGAAAGACATGGTTGCTTGTTGATATGCTTGAGTATCTAAATTATCATGTCAAAACTAGACTATTGCTTTGAATCACATAAAAGTCCAAATGTCCATGCTATAAAGAAAAGAATATGATATGACATGTTAGGCAGCATTCCACATCAAAAATTCTGTTTTTATCACTTACCTACTCTAGGAAGAGTAGGAGTTAAGATTGGGGATGCTGATACGTCTCCAACGTATCTATAATTTTTGATTGTTCCATGCTGTTATATTATCAATCTTGGATGTTTTATAATCATTTTATAGTCATTTTATATCATTTTTGGTACTAACCTATTGACATAGTGCCAAGTGCCAGTTGCTGTTTTCTGCACGTTTTTTACATCGCAGGAAATTAATATCAGACAGAGTCCAAATGCAACGAAACTTGACGGAGATTTTTTATGGACCAGAAGGAACGTAATGGGCCCTGGCTGTGCCTGGGGGGTGCCCCGAGGGAGGCACAACCCACCAGGGTGCGCCAGGAGGCCCAGGCGCGCCCTGGTGGGTTGTGCCCACCTCGGGTGCCCCCGGACCGCCTCTTTGCTCTATAAATACCCCAATATTCCAAAATCCTAGGGGAGTCGACGAAATATTCATCCAGCCGCCGCAGAGTCCAGAACCACCAGATCCAATCTAGACACCATCTCGGATGGGGTTCACCACCTCCATTGGTGCCTCTCCGATGATGTGTGAGTAGTTCTTTGTAGACCTTCGGGTCCGTACTTAGTAGCTAGATGGCTTCCTCTCTCTCGCTGAATTCTCAATACAATAGTCTCTTGGAGATCCATATGATGTAACTCTTTTGCAGTGTGTTTGTTGGGATCTGATGAACTTTGAGTTTATGATCAGTTATATCTTTTCATATCCATGAAAGTTATTTGAGTTTCTTTAATCTCTTATATGCATTATTGCTTATAGTCTCGTATTTCTTCTCCGATATTTCGGTTTTGTTTGGCCAACTTGATCTATTTATCTGCTTTGTAGTGGGTTCGATCTTATGGTGCTTGATCCCAGTGACAGAAGGGGAACCGACACGTATGTATCGTTGCTACTAAGGATAAAACGATGGGGTCTATCTCTACATAGGTAGATCTTGTCTACATCATGTCATCGTTCTTATTGCATTACTCCGTTTTTCCATGAATTTAATACACTAGATGCATGCTGGATAGCGGTCGATGTGTGGAGTAATAGTAGTAGATGCAGGCAGGAGTCGGTCTACTAATCTTGGACGTGATGCCTATATAATGATCATTGCCTGGATATCGTCATGATTATTTGAAGTTCTATCAATTGCCCAACAGTAATTTGTTCACCCATCGTTTGCTAAATTTTTCTCGAGAGAAGCCACTAGTGAAACCTACGGCCCCCGGTTCTCTTTCTCATATATTTGCCTTTGCGATCTACTTTTTTTTGCATTTATTTTCAGATCTAAACCAAAAATATATAAATACATTGCTGCGTTTTATTTTATTTGCGATCTATTTATTCAATCTATTACAACTTTCTCCCGTCTGCACGCCGTTTCTGGCGCCGTTACCCGAAAGGGATTGACAACCCCTTTAACACGTTGGGTTGCGAGGTGTTGTTATTTGTGTGCAGCGGTTGTTTACGTTGTGTTGCTTGGTTCTCTTACTGGTTCGATAACCTTGGTTTCATATCTGAGGAAAATACCTACCGCCGCTGTGCTGCATCATCCTTTCCTCTTTGGGGAAATACCGACGTAGCTTCAAGCGACATCACGCCTCGGCCTCGGAACCTTCCACACCGCCCAGGAGGGCGCCTGCGCGTACGACGCCGTGGCGCGGCGCCTCCGGCGGTCCTGTTGGGACATGAACTTCCCAGACGTGGCGACGCGGGAGCGGGCACAGGAGTACGCGCCTCCCCCGCAGCTTATCACCGACGAGGATCGTCGCGAGAACCGGAGGCGGGAGCGCCGTCTCAGCCTGGCCGAGATGGACGAGGAAGCCATGGCGCTGTGGCGCCAACGCTTCCCGCAAGGCGTCATCAACGAGCAACAGTTCTTCGCCGAGAGGAGGGCGGAGAGGGAGGAGAGGAGGGAGGAGCGAGCCGCCTATCGCGAGGACAAGCGAACGGGGAAGGCGGTCATTAAATTCAACATCGCGCTAGGAGATGCGTTGTCCTGGGACTCCAACGACGAGCGGTTCCTTGACGCCTACGCTCAGACGTCGGAGGAGGACATCACCGAGGCAGAGTCCGAGTCGGAGAATGGCAAGTAGTAGTAGTTTTTCGTTTATCTATCTATTGTAGGAGAAGGCTATGAACTATCTATGCACTATTTTGTATCGAAGGAGCAGGCTATGTGGACGAACTATCTCACATTTGTACTATCAGAACCAAATGTGTATCGAATCGTAGTTAAAAAAAAATGAAATATAGCGCGCCTGCTAGAGCGGCTCGGGCACGCTTTATTTTGCGGCGGCTGCTGGAGCCAGCGCACCGCCGCGCGCAAAAGCTGACTCACCCGGCGCTGTATTCTGTTTTTTAGCGCAGCGCGCGTTGCGCGTCTGTTGGAGATGCTCTAAGATAGCTCCACAGTTGCATCCCCCGCGACATGAGCAGCTGCGGCCGGGATGCCATTGATTCTCACTCTCGCTACCTAGCTAGGCTAAGGGCAGCTTGATGATGGTTGCTCAGGGCTGTGCCAAGAGGAGGTTGATGTGTGATGACTGTCTCCAAACAAGCCGCTTTATATATCCTCGCTCTCCCAGTGAAGTGAACTAGCAACACGTGCGTTCATCGAGTCAAAACGACGAGTGAAGAAGAAATCAATGGACAGGAAAACTGAGGAAAGCGGCCGTTCAAATCAAACGACCACGCGAGGACGACGACTGTACTAGTAGTTCAGTGTTCAGACCACACCAGTCAAAGAATAGAACGAATACTGCACTTGAGACAAAGAATGTGGATGTGGCGCTGGTCGGAGAAGTAGCATGCATGTGGCAAGAGTTTCGTTATTGCTGGGGCAGTTGGGGTGGTGACCATGCAGATTGGGACGGATATCGGTTTTGGCGTTGTTATTGCTCCATTCAGTTTCGTACGTGAGGCACAAGAGAAAGGGAGGACCTCGTAAGAGTGGTTAAGTTCACAAGGGTGCAAGGCTTTCAAGAACAACTTTCACAAACCTTTTAACAAAGGAAAGCATAAGTTCCCCATGTATGTCGAAGCCCTGGATTATACTCTTCATTTTTTTTAAATCGTGCATGTTTCAGTAAGGATTTTTTGAGGTTTCCATTAGTTTTGAAATAGTTTAAGCCGAGCTATGACATAAATCTGAGCGAAACTCGAAGTAGTAGGAAATACATTGAAACTATGCAAAAATCTACGTGAAATGATAAAAAAAAAAACATAGCAAAGCTCACTGAAAGTGATATCAAACATATATACATAAATAGCTCGAGTGAAACTTGAACCACTATGAAATGCAAACACGTACCAAACCTTCATTGAAAGCCATAAGAAACTTGCATTGACAAAATATTTTTTCAAAAAGTTGCATAAATTAAATCATGTAAACACATACCAAAACTATAGGAAACCATGAAACCAAAATGGGGTCAGTGAAAGCTATATGAGGCTTCGCATCGATACAAAATTGGTTCAGAAAGTTCATCAATGTTTTATTCTAGTATCAAAATATGATATTTTTAGATTTTATGATCATATTCAACACTACTCTTGTTTGAAAAATCCTGTCTAGACAAAGAACTATATGGTCATTTTTAAGTTTGAAAAAAAAATGCATGGATGAATGGATGGGAGGAAGAGAGTTGGACGGTGTGTTGATTTCGAAAAACGTGATGTTTGGACATTCCGTTCAAAAAACAATTATATGCATAGACTAATGGATGGAAGGGAGAGGGGTGGATTGCAGGTTGATCTATAAATACTATCATTCTAAATGTGAAAATGTATGAGAAAGGATCACATGTTGGTGATGTTGCCCAACAGACTTTTTCTTTTTCTTTTCGCCAGTTGAAGTTGATGTTTGGACATGATGATTGCTTTATATACAAAGCGAAGCTGTTTTGAGATGTATATAATTTCTTCTTTTGGCTTTCATGGAGTAAAAACAGCGCGGCAAGGCGCACGCTCACTTCCAGTAGAATCAAACTCAGGTGGATGAAAATGAACAACCTCACATCCATCCACAGCACACATGGTCGTTCCTCCAACCGAGAGGCTGACAGAGAACATGTATACATGAGTTTTCTCTTTGTGATAAAGAACAACATATATGAGTTACATATACAGGTTTTATAGGATCTGTAACAGGGAGCCAACACGCGATGCACAGCAGCAAAGTTCACTAGCTTCCACCTCCTTTTTAAAACAAAAGTCTGAACTGCAAATTTCTTGATTAATTCGATTTGGACAGCACACACAAGCATTACTATGACATGTTTCCTGCATCGAAGGGAAAACCAACATCAACATGGCAGCCGAGATCTGGATTCTAGCTGCTCAACTTAGCAGTATCCTACAACTACAAGTGGCTGCGCGTCGGAGAATCCTCTTCGGCCTTGGAGTCCTGGGACGCACCTGCAGGGGACGTGACAGTTCCGTGCGTAGAATAGCTTTTTCCCCTGGGAGGGTTACGACGCCCATGCCCCCTGTTGGAACTGGTAATCATCTGGTTTCTGTCAACCTTGTTGTTGGTCAGGTCGAGCTGAAGTTTGCCCCATGAACCATCAAGACGAGGTCCATCTGAAATTGTAAATGCCAATGGGTATATATGTTAGCGGATATCGAAAGCAAGAAGATGTGCGTAATTAATTACTGAATGGGTGCATGCGGAATAGAGAACTAGCTGAGCGAACCTGCAGCTGGTGGAGCCTGCTCAGCGGCCGTAGCGTCTCTGGCTACTTGAGCAGCTGGATCAAAACCGCGATTGGGCTTGGTCTTTCTCTTGGGTTGTGTCGAGCCATTCTCTTCGGCCTTGGAGTCCTGGGACGCACCAAGGGATGTGACAGTTCCGTGCGGAGAATAGCTTTTTCCGCAGGGAGGGTTATGACGCCCATGCTTCCGGTTGGAAACACAATCCGTATGAATCCTGTTGGAACTTGTAGTCATCTGGTTTCTGTCAACCGTGTTGTTGACCAGGTTGAGCTGAAATGTGCCCCCTGAACCATCAGGACGAGGTCTATCTGAAACGGCAAATGCCGCGGAGTATATATGTTAGCGGATATGGGAAGCAAGATGTGTGTAATTAATTACTGAATGGGTGCATGCGAAGTAGAGAAGTAGCCGTGCGAACCTGGAGCTGGTGGAGGCTGCTCGACGGCCGAAGCGTCTCTGGCTACTTGAGCAGCTGGATCAAAACCGCGATTGGGCTTGGTCTTTCTCTTGGGTCGTGTCGAGCCATTCTCTTCGGCCTTGGAGTCCTGGGACGCACCAGGGGATGTGACAGTTCCGTGCGGAGAATAGCTTTTTGCGCAGGGAGGGTTATGACGCCCATGCTTCCGGTTGGAAACACAATCCGTATGAACCCTGTTGGAACTTGTAGTCATCTGGTTTCTGTCAACCGTGTTGTTGGCCAGGTTGAGCTGAAATGTGCCCCCTGAACCATCAGGACGAGGTCTATCCGAAACGGCAAATGCCGCGGAGTATATATGTTAGCGGAT
>NW_025232813.1:0-9019 GCF_018294505.1 Triticum aestivum | reverse complement strand
GGCGCGGCAACCACTACCGCGGCCTGGGCGGCGCTGGATGTCGCCTCTCCCTCCGGAGCCCTTGGCTTGGGCGTACAGAGGCAGCGGATACCCGGAAGGAGGCCGCTCGTGCCAAGGCCTCACCACCTCTGGCCTCACGACCACGTCACGACGATGGGCTGGCCTCTTCTTTTGGCAAAAGAGGCCCCGGCTCATCGGGAGGGCTTCCCCCTTTTCCGCGGCTGAGAACCTCCGAATCGGCGCCATGAGACTCGATGCAGGTAAAGGAGCAAGGAGGAAGAAGCAAGCGGAACAAGAAGAGATAAGCGACGGGGGCTCAGCCCCTCCTCATTTATAGCCTGAAGGAGGCCAACCGTCGAGCCCCATGATCGTAGGTAATGATAACCCACTTGTGCATGCAGCATGCACTCGTCAAATCAGGTAGTTGCCGAGGCAGCTTGGGGAAGCTGAGACACCGACGTCCCATCAATCGCCATGCGTCAAGCGGGGCCATAGGCTATTGGGTCCCGCGGTGCTCCGCACTTGCCCTTTGGCTTCGCCTCGAAGCCAAGTCCAAGCGCATCTTGGGCCCAGGGGCTACTATCAGCATTCTGGCAATGGGGTCCCCAGACTTGCCTGCCTGCGGCCCACGGCGTGGCTTGCCAGCGGCCCTGTACGGCCCATCTTCACCAGCAAACACTCAAGACCCTCGCGAGGCGGACGACACAAGACCTCCTCAGGGGCGGCCTCACCAGGCTGGCCCATGAGGGGCGGAGAGATCAAGGCGAGAGGCACCTCGCGAGGTTCCAGTGACGCAAGCCATGACGACCAAGGCTAGGCGGGCGCTGATATGTCTCCAACGTATCTATAATTTTTGATTGTCCCATGCTATTATATTGCCTGTTTTGGATGTTTATGGGCTTTACTTTACACTTTTATATCATTTTCGGGACTAACCTACTAACCGGAGGCCCGGCCCGAATTGATGTTTTTTGCCTATTTCAGTGTTTCGAAGAAAAGGAATATCAAACGGAGTCCAAACGGGATGAAACCTTCGGGAGCGATCTTTTCGGAACAAATGCAAACCTGGAGACTTTGAGTAGATGTCAAGCAACAACCGAGGCGGCCACGAGGGTGCCCGGCGGGCCCCCCACCCTCGTGGGCCCCTCGAGCGTCAACCGACCTACTTCTTCCTCCTATATATACTCCCGTACCCTGAAACCATCAGAAGCGACCATGAAAACCTAATTCCACCGCCGCAACCTTCTGTATCGACGAGATCCCATCTTGGAGCCTTCGTCGGTGCTCCGCCGAAGGGGGAATCGACCATGGAGGGCCTCTACATAATCTCTAAGGCCCTTCCGATGAGTTGTGATTAGTTTACCATAGACCTTTGGGTCGATAGTTATTAGCTAGATGGCTTCTTCTCTCTCTCTTTGAATCTCAATACAAAGTTCTCCTCGATCTTCTTGGAGATCTATTCGATGTAACTCTTTTTGCAGTGTGTCTATCGAGATCCGATGAATTGTGGGTTTATGATCAAGTTTATCTATGAGAAATATTTGAATCTCCTTTGAATTCTTTTATGTGTGATTAAGTTATCTTTGCAAGTCTCTTCGAATTATCAGTTTGGTTTTGCCTACTAGATTGATCTTTCTTGCAATGGGAGAAGTGCTTAGCTTTGGGTTCAATCTTGCAGTGTCCTTTCCCAGTGACAGCAGGGGTGGCAAGGCACGTATTGTATTGTTGCCATCGAGGATAAAAACATGGGGTTTATATCATATTGCATGGGTTTATCCCTCTACATCATGTCATCTTTATTAATGCGTACTCTGTTCTTATGAACTTAACACTCTAGATGGAGGCAGGAGTCGGTCAATGTGTGGAGTAATAGTAGTAGATGCAGAATCGTTTCGATCTACTTGTCACGGACGTGATGCCTATATAGATGATCATGCCTAGATAATCTCATAACTATTCGCTTTTCTATCAATTGCTCGACAGGAATTTGTTCACCCACTGTAATACTTATGCTATCTTGAGAGAAGCCACTAGTGAAACATATGGCCCCCGGGTCTATATTTTATCATATAAGTTTTCCATCTACTTTGATTTGCATCTTTTACTTTCCAATCTATATCATAAAAATACCAAAAATATTATTTTATCATATTATCTCTATCAGATCTCACTTTCGCAAGTGCCCGTGAAGGGATTGACAACCCCTTTATTGCGTTGGTTGCAAGGTTCTTGTTTGTTTGTGTAGGTGCGTGGGACTTTTGAGGGGCCTCCTACTAGATTGATACCTTGGTTCTCAAAAACTGTGGGAAATACTTACGCTACTTTGCTGCATCACCCTTTCATCTTCAAGGAAAACCGACGCAAGCTCAAGACATAACAAGAAGGATTTCTGGCGCCGTTGTCGGGGAGGTCTTCGCTCAAGTCAAGACATACCAAGTACCCATCACAAACTCATCTCCCTCGCATTACATTATTTGCCATTTGCCTCTCGTTTTCCTCTCCCCCACTTCACCCTTGCCATTTTATTTGCCCTCTCTTTTCCGTTCGCCCTCTCTTTCCCAATCGCCTTTCTCTTTCGCTTGCCTTTTTGTTTGCTTGTGTGTTGGATTGCTTGTCGCGATGGCGCAAATTAAGACCAAATTGTGTGACTTTTCCAATACCAATAATAATGATTTCCTTAGCACTCCGATTGCTCCTCTTAATGATGTTGGATCTTGTGAAATCAATGCTGCTTTGTTGAATCTTGTTATCAAAGATCAATTCTCCGGCCTTCCTAGTGAAGATGCCGCTACTCATCTAAACAACTTTGTTGATTTGTGTGATATGCAAAAGAAGAAGGATATGGATAATGATATTGTTAAATTGAAGTTATTTCCGTTTTCGCTTAGAGATCGTGCTAAAACTTGGTTTTCGTCTTTGCCTAAGAATAGTATTGATTCATGGAATAAGTGCAAAGATGCTTTTATCTCTAAGTATTTTCGTCCCGCTAAGATCATCTCTCTTAGAGACGATATTAAGAATTTTAAACAACTTGATCATGAGCATGTTGCCCAATCTTGGGAAAGAATGAAATTGATGATTCGCAATTGCCCTACTCATGGTTTGAATTTATGGATGATCATACAAAACTTTTATGCCGGATTGAATTTTGCTTCTAGAAATCTTTTAGATTCGGCCGCGGGAGGCAATTTTATGGAAATAACTTTAGGACAAGCTACTAAACTCCTTGATAACATTATGGCTAATTATTCTCAATGGCACACCGAAAGATCTACTAGTAAAAATGTGCATGCTATAGAAGAAATTAATGTTTTGAGTGGAAAGATGGATGAACTTATGAAATTGTTTGCTACTAAGAGTGCTGCTATTGATCCTAATGATATGCCTTTGTCTACTTTGATTGAAAATAATAATGAATCTATGGATGTTAATTTTGTTGGTAGGAATAATTTTGGTAACAATGCTTATAGATGAAACTTTAATCTTAGACCGTTCCCTAGTAATTCCTCTAATAACTATGGTAGTTCCGACATCAACTCTTATGGAAATTTTAATAAGATGCCCTCTGATTTTGAGAATAGTGTTAAATAATTTATGATCTCTCAAAAGAATTTTAATGCTTTGCTTGAAGAAAAATTGCTTAAAGTTGATGAATTGGCTAGGAACGTTGATAGACTTTCGCTTGATGTTGATTCTTTGAAACTTAGATATATTCCTCCTAAGCATGATATCAATGAGTCTCTCAAAGCCATGAGAATTACCATTGATGAGTGCAAAGAAATAACCGCTAGGTTGCGTGCTAAGAAAGATTGCTTTGTAAAAGCGTGTTCTTCTAGTTTTCATGAAAATAATGATGAAGATCTAAAAGTTATTGATGTGTCTCCTATTAAATCTTTGTTTTGCAATATGAATCTTGATAGATGGGACTGGAGATGAGTCAACTTTAGTTAAAAGGCATCCCAATGATTCGGAGTTTTTAGATCTTGATGCTAAATTTGGTAAAAGTGGGATTGGAAAGGTCAAGACTTTAAATAGCATTGAACTCACTATCTGGGATTTCAAGGAATTTAATTATGATAATTGTTCTTTAATAGATTGTATTTCCTTGTTGCAATCCGTGTTGAATTCTCCTCATGTTTATAGTCAAAATAAAGCTTTTACCAAACATATTGTTGATGCCTTGATGCAATCTTATGAAGAAAAACTTAATTTGGAAGTCTCTATACCTAGAAAACTTTATGGTGAGTGGGAACCTACTATAAATATTAAAATTAAAGATCATGAGTGCTATGCTTTATGTGATTTGGGTGCTAGTGTTTCCACGATTCCTAAAACTTTAGTGATGTGCTAGGTTTCCATGATTTTGATGATTGCTCTTTAAATTTGCACCTTGCGGACTCCACCATTAAGAAACCTATGGGAAGGATCAATGATGTTCTTATTGTTGCAAATAGTAATTATGTGCCCATAGATTTTATTGTTCTTGATATAGATTGCAATCTTTCATGTCCTATTATTCTTGGTAGACCTTTCCTTGGAACGATTGGTGCAATTATTGATATGAAGGAAGGGAATATTAGATTCCAATTTCCATTAAGGAAAGGCATGGAACACTTTCCAAGAAAGAAATTTAAATTACCTTATGAATCTATCATGCGAGCTACTTATGAATTGAGTGCTAAAGATGGCACTACTTAAATCTATCCTCGCTTTTATGCCTAGCTAGGGGCGTTAAACGATAGCGCTTGTTGGGAGGCAACCCAATTTTATTTTTTATTGATTTTTGCTTCTATTTAGTATAAATTTTTCATCTAGCTTCTGTTTAGATGTGTTTTCATGCTTTAATTAGTGTTTGTGCCAAGTAGAACCTATAGGATAACCTACGGTGATAGTTAATTTGATTCTGCTGAAAACAGAAACTTTCCGCGCACGAAAATAATTTTAGTAAATCACAGAAACGTGCTTTTGCGTTCATTATTTTTTCCGTTGATCAGCAGACAAATTTACTAGGACTTCCTATTTTGGTAGGATGTTTAGAGTTCCAGAAGTATTTGAGAGTTACAGATTGCTACAGACTGTTCTGTTTTTGACAGATTCTGTTTTTCGTGTGTTGTTTGCTTATTTTGATGCATCTATGGCTAGTATCGGTGGGTATGAACCATAGAGAAGTTGGAATACAGTAGGTTTAACACTAATATAAATAAAGAATGAGTTCATTACAGTACCTTATGTGGTGGTTTTTCTTTCTTGCACTAACGGAGCTTATGAGATTTCATGTTGAGTTTTGTGTTGTGAAGTTTTCAAGTTTTGGGTAAATATTTGATGGACTATGGAATAAGGAGTGGAAAGAGCCTAAGCTTGGGGATGCCCATGTCACCCCAATATATTCAAGGATAACCAAAAGCCTAAGCTTGGGGATTCCCCGGAAGGCATCCCCTCTTTCATCTTCATCTATCAGTAACTTTACTTGGAGCTATATTTTTATTCGCCACATGATATGTGTTTTGCTTGGAGCGTCTTGTATGATATGGGTCTTTGCTTTTTAGATTACCACAATCATCCTTGCTGTACACACCTTTTGGGAGAAACCCACATGATTTGGAATTTATTAAAATACTCTATGTGCTTCACTTATAGCTTTTGAGCTAGATAATTTTTGCTCTAGTGCTTCACTTATATCTTTTAGAGCACGGCGGTGGCTTTATTTTGTAGAAATTATTGATCTCTCGTGCTTCACTTATATTATTTTGAGAGTCTTATAGAACAGCATAGTATTTTCTATGGTTATAAAATTGGTCCTAGAATGATGGGCATCCAAGTTGGGTATAATAAAAACTATCATAGAAAGTGAATTGGATGCTATGATCAATTTGATGCTTGATAATTGTTTTGAGATATAGAGGTGGTAATATTAGAGTCATGCTAGTTGGGTAATTATGAATTTAAAAAACACTTGTGTTGAAGTTTGTGATTCCCGTGGCATGCACGTATGGTGAACCGCTTTGTGATGAAGTTGGAGCACAATTTTATTTATTGATTGTCTTCCTTATGACTGGCGGTCGGGGACGAGCGATGGTCTTTTCCTACCAATCTATCCCCCTAGGAGCATGTGCGTAGTACTTTGTTTTCAATGGCTTCTAGATTTTTGCAATAAGTATATGTGTTCTTTATGACTAATGTTGAGTCTATGGATTATACGCACTCTCACCCTTCCACCATTGCTAGCCTCTCTTGTGCCGCGCAACTTTCGCCGGTACCATACACCCACCATATACCTTCCTCAAAACAGCCACCATACCTACCTATTATGGCATTTCCATAGCCATTCTGAGATATATTGCCATGCAACTTTCCACCATTCCGTTTATTATGACACGCATCATCATTGTCATATTGCTGTTGCATGATCATGTAGTTGACATCGTATTTGTGGCAAAGCCAACTTCATAAAAATTCCATACATGTCACTCTTGATTCATTGCATATCCCGGTACACCGTCGGATGCATTCATATAGAGTCATATCTTGTTCTAAGTATCGAGTTGTAATCTTGAGTTGTAAGTAAATAGAAGTGTGATGATCTTCATTATTAGAGCATTGTCCCAAGTGAGTAAAGGATGATGGAGACTATGATTCCCCCACAAGTCGGGATGAGACTTTGGAATTTACAAAAAAAGAGAATGGCCAAATAAAAAAAAGAAAGGCCAAATAAAAAAATGAGAGAAAAAGAGAGAAGGGACAATGCTACTATCCTTTTTACCACACTTGTGCTTCAAAGTAGCACCATGATCTTCATGATAGAGAGTATCCTATGTTCTCACTTTCATATACTAGTGGGAATTTTTCATTATAGAACTTGGCTTGTATATTCCAATGATGGGCTTCCTCAAAATGCCCTAGGTCTTCATGAGCAAGCGGAGTTGGATGCACGCCCACTTAGTTTCTTTTGTTGAGATTTCATACATTTATAGCTCTAGTGCATCCGTTGCATGGCAATCCCTACTCACTCACATTGATATCTATTAATGGGCATCTCCATAGCCCGTTGATACGCCTAGTTGATGTGAGACTATCCTCTCCTTTTTTGTCTTCTCCACAGCCACCATTCTATTCCACATATAGTGCTATGTCCATGGCTCACGCTCATGTATTGCGTGAAAGTTGAAAAGGTTTGAGATTACGAAAGTATGAAACAATTGCTTGGCTTGTCATCGGGGTTGTGCATGATTAAATACTTTGTGTGATGAAGATAGAGCATAGTCAGACTATATGATTTTGTAGGGATAACTTTCTTTAGCCATGCTATTTTGAGAAGACATGATTGCTTTATTAGTATTCTTGAAGTATTATTATTTTTTATGTCAATATGAACTTTTATTTTGAATCATTTGGATCTGAACATTCATGCCACAATAAAGAAAATTACATTGAGAAATATCTAGGTAGCATTCCACATCAAAAATTCTGTTTTTATCATTTACCTACTTGAGGACGAGCAGGAATTAAGCTTGGGGATGCTTGATACGTCTCCAACGTATCTATAATTTTTGATTGTTCCATGCTATTATATTACATGTTTTGGATTTTTATGGGCTTTACTTTACACTTTTATATCATTTTTGGGACTAACCTACTAACCAGAGGCCCAGCCCGAATTGTTGTTTTTTTTGCCCATTTCAGTGTTTCGAAGAAAAGGAATATCAAACGGAGTCCAAACGGGATGAAACCTTCAGGAGCGATCTTTTCGGAACAAATGCAAACTTGGAGACTTGGAGTGGATGTAAAGAAACAACCGAGGCGGCCACGAGGGTGCCCGGCGTGCCCCCCACCCTCGTGGGCCCCTCGAGCATCAACCGACCTACTTCTTTCTCCTATATATATACTCCCGTACCCTGAAACCATCAGAAGCGACCACGAAAACCTAATTCCACCGCCGCAACCTTCTGTATCTGCAAGATCCCATCTTGGAGCCTTCGTCGGCGCTCCGCCGGAGGGGGAATCGACAACGGAGGGCCTCTACATCATCTCTAAGGCCCTTCCGATGAGTTGTGAGTAGTTTACCACAGACCTTCGAGTCCATAGTTATTAGCTAGATTGCTTCTTCTCTCTCTTTGAATCTCAATACAAAGTTCTCCTCGATATTCTTGGAGATCTATTCGATGTAACTCTTTTTGCGGTGTGTTTGTCGAGATCCGATGAATTGTGGGTTTATGATCAAGTTTATCTATGAGAAATATTTGAATCTCCTCTGAATTCTTTTATGTGTGATTAAGTTATCTTTGCAAGTCTCTTCGAATTATCAGTTTGGTTTGGCCTACTAGATTGATCTTTCTTGCAATGGGAGAAGTGCTTAGCTTTGGGTTCAATCTTGCGGTGTCCTTTCCCAGTGACAGCAGGGGCAGCAAGGCACGTATTGTATTGTTGCCATCGAGGATAAAAACATGGGGTTTATATCATATTGCATGGGTTTATCCCTCTACATCATGTCATCTTTATTAATGTGTTACTCTATCCTTATGAACTTAATACTCTAGATGGAGGCAGGAATCGGTCGATGTGTGGAGTAATAGTAGTAGATGCAGAATCATTTCGATCTACTTGTCATGGACGTGATGCCTATATAGATGATCATGCCTAGATAATCTCATAACTATTCGTTTTTCTATCAACTGCTCGACAGTAATTTGTTCACCCACCGTAATACTTATGCTATCTTGAGAGAAGCCACTAGTGAAACCTATGGCCCCGGGTCTATCTTTTATCATATAAGTTTTTCATCTACTTTTATTTGCATCTTTTACTTTCCAATCTATATCATAAAAATACCAAAAATATTATTTTATCATATTATCTCTATCAGATCTCACTTTTGCAAGTGGTCAAAGGGATTGATAACCCCTTTATTGTGTTGGTTGCGAGGTTCTTGTTTGTTTGTATAGGTGCGTGGGACTTTTGAGGAGCCTCCTACTGGATTGATACCTTGGTTCTCAAAAACTGAGGGAAATACTTACGCTACTTT
>NW_025232812.1:0-9020 GCF_018294505.1 Triticum aestivum | reverse complement strand
GAATAGCCGCGTCCGCGGTAAAGGACTACTTGGTTGCCTATACAGTTCATAGACAAGTAAATGGAAACTACTAAAAGCCTCAAGATAAGTGTGAGTGCCGAGGATGGCTCTTCCGTAGGAAGACGGAGGTGAATCCTCGGTAGTGTATTGAAGTGGTGAGTAGTGGACTCGTGTGCGCAAAACCATTTCAAGTTGGAGTATCGTAGGATAGCCTAGCCAAGAGTCAAAGCTGGCTTGCTGCAATAACTCCACCAACCCTTCTTGATAATATGCATGTATGTAGGATCTGATGTAAGTCTTGCTGAGTACCTTTGTACTCATGTTGCTATAATCTACATTTTTACAGAAGACGCTGCAACCCCTTCTGATGGGTTCTATGTAGACGTTGACATCAACGAGTAGGCTAAAGACCCAGGTGGTGACCCTAAGCTTGTGAAGGACCACGTAGTATAGTAGGCTTTCCAAGCCTCTTTTATTTTACTAGTTGTCTGTACTCAGACAAGTTACTTCCGCTGCTGGTTTGTATGACTGTATGACTTGTATGTTGGGTCGTGAGACCCGTACCTTTGTGTATGTTATGTATGGCTCCCTGAGCCTTAAATAAAGTACTTGTGTCGTAGAGTCATGTTGTGATGCTTCGTTGTATTTGCACATATCGAGCATATTGTGTGTATGATTGAAATGCTTGGTATGTGTGGGATCTGACTATCTAGTTGTTTATCTTTAGTAGCCTCTCTTACCGGGAAATGTCTCCTAGTGTTACCGCTGAGCCATGGTAACTTGCTACTGCTCTGGAACACTTAGGCTGGCCGGCATGTGTCCTTCTTCGTTCCTGTGTCTGTCCCTTCGGGGAAATGTCACGCTTTGAGTACTGGAGTCCTGTTAGCCCGCTACAGCCCGGTTTACCGGAGTCCTGCAAGCCCAGTGCTACAGCCCGGACCCACTTGCTGATGACCGACACGTTCGAAGCTGGGTCATGGATGCCTGTCCCTGTAAGTCTGTGCCACTTTGGGTTTATGACTAGTCATGTCAGCCTGGGCTCCTTATCATATGGATGCTAGCGACACTATCATATACGTGAGCCAAAAGGCGCAAACGGTCCCGGGAAAAGGTAAGACGACACCCGTGGGGATACCGTGCGTGAGGCCGCAAAGTGATATGAGGTGTTACCGGCTAGATCGATGTGACATCGAGTCAGGGTCCTGACAGCGTTGGCATCAGAGCCGGACTGCCTGTAGGTTCTCCAAGCCAAACTGGTCGATGTTGAGTCTAGAAATTCTTTAGTTATATGTAGGGGAATTGTTTGTGGGTTGGAACGTAAGGCTCTTTTTACTCCTTTATCTTATGACTTTCTGATCTGAGTCAGTCCATTCTTCCACCGGGGGTTAAGGAATTAGGATCTGTTCTCTCTATCAGGATCACGAGTTACTAATCAGTAGTACCTTATAAGTTTGATGGTTACAAGCCTAGTTCAGTTCTACTACCACCTTATGTTGTTAGAATGGTTTCAGAACTTTGATATGATGATGTTGAGTGTGTACGAAATCCTTTGTCAAATGTCTCAAAATCCTTTTTGAGCATTTACAGCTGTTATGCTGCCAAAATTTTGCTAGAAGTTCTAATTCCTTTGCATTATGATTGTGCTTTCAGATGGCCACTCGCGACCTCAATCAAGTGGTTCGCCTGACTCGATGCCTAGATGTACCCGGCCATACTGCCAAGTTGGTCAGGGTAATGACTGAGGCTGGATACCGCTGGTATCCCGAGTACACGGTCGAAGAGCAATTCCGAGATTTTAATCAAAGCCAGTATCTCTGCACTGTCAGGATATTTCCATCTTATCCTGGATCCACCGAGCCTCTTCACTGCTCCTATGGACTCGGGGTTACTATTGAGATGGCTGTGCAGGACGCCGCCTACTCTATGATGACCATTATGCGAGTCAGGTCTGGTTTATTTCGGGACTCTGATTTCCGGTATATGCCAGGATCACTTCCGGGAGCACAAGGGTATCTCCAGGCTATTTATGCTGACCCCACTCAGGAGGATTCACGGACTCGCACCACTGCTGAGATGCTTGAGGATAAGGACCGTGAAAATCGGGCCTTGAGGTTAGAGCTCTTCAATACCCGTGCTGACCACTGGGCCACTTTGACTCGGTTCGCACCGGCGGTGCAAGCTGGTTATTCAGATATGCGCGATCTCTATCCTGTGAGATCTGCTCTGCCAGACGTGATGGGTTGGCGTGATGTAGGAGGCATCACCCCACCTCGCGGTCCCCGCAGGCCACCGTCTGTTGGTCCAAGGCCTCATCCTAGCCCCTATGGTCCACAAGCTCCGCGAGACCGTCTGTTTCCGGATGATCATTTTGAGCTTCCAGGCTATGGAGGTGACTTCTACGAGGACTACTACGGATCGGTCTGAGTTAGCGGTAGTATCACTAGTTCGCACTAGCTGTGTCTTCTATCGTTCCGCGTGACTCGTGGGATATGAACTAGTTTGTACTCTTCCGGAGGTGTAGAAAAATAATGTATAGGAGCTTGGGATGCCTCCGATGAGATGTAATCCTCTTTTCACCGTATTAGTACTTTGTTTGGTCTTGTACTAAACCCTGTATGGTGTGTATGACGATGGAATAAAAGAAGCAGTTTCTGTATCTACCATGTCATACGGATGATCATCTTGCATTCCGAATTATTCCTTACATTATGTATCCTATGTCGGAATTTTATCATCCTGACTAAATCATTGTCTTGTTTACCTAGGATGGTCAACACGCGCACTAACCCTGCTCCTCAAGAGCAGGCCGAAGGCAGTGAAGCCAGGGATGCAAATCTGCCTCATCCTCCTTCACTAGCCGAGGTTATGATGGAAGCTGAGAGAAACAAGCGGGAGACCAACCGTTTGTTGGAGCGTATTGAACAGAACACAGCACACCATCAGAGGACTAATTTGGTGTCACTCAGTGATTTTATCAAATTACATCCACCCACGTTCCACCACTCCGTCGAGCCTCTCGACGCTGATGACTGGCTTCGCAGTATCGCTCACAAACTGCGTTCCGCGCTGGTAGCGGAGGCTGACAAGGTCACCTTTGCTGCATATCATCTTGAAGGCCCCGCCAGTCTATGGTGGGAGAATTATGGAGCTATGCGCCCAGCGGGCCATGTCACTACTTGGGCTGAGTTCAGTGAGGCTTTCCGTGAACATCACATTCCGGAGGGTCTCATGGACCGTAAACGTGAGGAATTCTGCAATTTCACCCAAGGCCGACTTTCTGTGGATGTTTATAGCAGGGAGTTTGGTAATCTCGCACGATATGCAACCGAGGAAGTTTCTACTGACGCCAAGAAGCAAGCAAGGTTCCGTAAGGGACTTAGTCCTGAGCTTCGCCGCGACCTCCGTCTGCATGAGTGCACATCTTTTCAGAAACTTGTCAACAAAGCCATCAGTGCTGAAACTGGTCAGACTGACTATGACGCAACACGCAAGCATGGCCGTGATATGGGTTCCTCATCCGGTGCTGGTCCTCAGAAGCGCCGCGTGTGGGTACCCAACACCGCCCTGCCACCCAGGTTCACACCGAGGCCATCTTTCCAGGCGCCTCGCCCCGTTCAACAGTCTGCTCCAGCCAAGCCCTATGGGGGTCCAATCAATAATGCTCCTCCACGTACCAGTTCCGTGACTTGTTTCAAGTGTGGGGAATCTGGTCACTATATGCGTGAGTGTCCTCAGACCAACCCCAACCAATCTGCTAAAGCTGTTGGCCGTGGCAAGCCGACAGGGAAAATATTCCACGCCAAACCGGTCACCGCTTCACGTGGCCATGTCAACTGTATCTCTGCCGAAGAAGCTCAAGAGGATCCCAATGTCGTTCTCGGTACGCTTCTTGTAAATTGCCACCCGGCATCTGTTCTTTTCGATACAGGAGCCTCTCATTCTTTTATATCCGAAAATTATGCTCGTTTGCATAACGTTGCATTCTGTGACATGCCATCCACTATGGAAATTTCTACCCCTGGTTCTAGATGGCAGACCTCTAGGGTAAGTTATGGAAATGAAATCCAAGTCGACAGACTTGTTTTTTCTCGCGTCTTTGATAGCCCTTAAATCTTCAGATATTAATATCATTTTGGGTATGGACTGGATGTCAGCTCATCAAGCCAAAATTGATTGCTTCTCTAGGACTGTTCAACTCACCCATCCTTCGGGGAAGATAGTCAATGTCTTGACCCGAATAGCCAAGCGACAATTATATTCTCTTAACGCCAGCCCTTTGCCAGACCTTGAGGACATTCCGGTAGTCCGTGACTTCCCGGATGTCTTTCCAGAGGAATTGCCAGGTGTTCCACCTGACAGGGATGTTGAGTTCGTAATCGACCTCATCCCCGGAACCGTTCCAATTGCTAGAAGACCTTATAAGATGGCACCACTAGAACTAGCCGAGCTTAAGAAACAACTCGATGAATTCTTGAAAAAGGGTTTCATCCGCCCTAGTTCATCTCCGTGGGCTTGCCCCGTCCTATTCGTCAAGAAGAAGGATGGTACGGACCGGATGGTTGTAGATTACCGACCTGTCAATTTGGTCACAATCAAGAACAAATATCCACTTCCCAGGATCAACGATCTGTATGATCAGCTTGCTGGATCCTCAGTCTTCTCCAAGATGGATTTGAGGTTGGGCTACCATCAAATCAAAATCAGAAACGGGGACATTCCTAAAACGGCCTTTGTTACTCGTTATGGCCAATACGAGTACACCGTCATGTCCTTCGGTTTAACCAACGCTCCAGCCACCTTTTCTCGGTTAATGAACTCAATCTTCATGGAGTATTTGGATAAATTCGTCGTGGTTTACCTCGATGATATACTCATCTACTCCAAGAACGAGGAAGAACATGCCGAACATTTAAGGCTAGTGTTGAAGAAACTTCGAGAGCATCGCCTTTATGCCAAATTTTCTAAATGTGAATTCTGGTTGTCAGAAGTGACCTATCTGGGTCATGTAATATCTGGTAAAGGTATTGCTGTTAACCCTGAGCGAGTTCAAGCCGTCCTTAATTGGACTCCACCTGAATCGGTCAAGCAAGTTCGGAGTTTTCTAGGCTTAGCGAGTTATTGTCGTTGCTTTGTCGAGAACTTCTCCAAAGTTGCTAAACCTCTAACCGAACTCCTCAAGAAAGATAAAAAGTTCGAATGGACTCCACAATGTGAGCACAGCTTTCAGGAACTGAAAAGACGCCTGACCTCTGCTCCCGTGCTGGTACCGCCAGACTTCTCCAAGGACTTTGTTATCTACTGCGACGCCTCACGACAAGGACTAGGTTGCATTCTCATGCAAGATCGACACGTAATTGCTTACGCTTCACGGCAATTGCACCCACATGAGGAGAATTATCCTACTCATGATCTAGAGCTTGCAGCCGTAGTCTATGCACTTAAGACCTGGCGACATTACCTCCTCGGTAATCGTTGCGAAATATTCACTGATCACCAAAGTCTGAAGTACATTTTCACCCAACCGGATCTGAATCTCAGGCAAAGACGTTGGGTTGAATTGATCACAGACTTCGACTTAGGAATAACCTATACCCCAGGGAAAGCCAACGTCATGGCTGATGCGCTAAGTCGTAAATCTTATTGTAACAACCTGATGTTACAACAAAGTCAACCGCTTCTCCATGAGGAATTTCGGAAGATTAACCTTCACATTGTACCTCAAGGTTTTCTTTCCACCTTGGTGGCAAAACCTACCCTTACGGATCAAATTATCAAAGTACAGAAAGTAGATCCGGGAATCTCCCGCATGAAGAGAAACATTCAGAAAGGAATTGCGAATTGTTTCTCCATTAATGATCAAGGAGTCGTATACTTCGGGAATCGACTAGTGGTTCCCAAAGTGCGCAACCTAAGGCGATTAATCCTTAAGGAAGCTCATGAATCTCCTCTCACCATTCATCCCGGTAGTACTAAGATGTATCAGGACCTACGCCAGAGGTTCTGGTGGACTAGGATGAAGAGAGAAATTGCTCAGTATATTGCAAATTGCGACGTCTGTCGTCGTGTAAAAGCAGAGCACCAACGGCCTGCTGGCACCCTTCAACCCTTAGCTATTCCTGAATGGAAATGGGATAAAATTGGTATGGATTTCATTACCGGTTTTCCCAGGACCAAGAGAGGGAATAATGCTATCTTCGTCGTTGTCGATCGTCTTTCCAAAGTAGCTCATTTCTTACCTGTTCGTGAGAGTATAACCGCTAGCCAGCTGGCAGACTTATACATCTCCCGAATAGTGTCCCTCCATGGTGTTCCTTTGGAAATTAACTCGGATTGAGGAAGTCTTTTCACCTCTCGATTTTGGGAAAGTTTCCAAAATGCTATGGGGACTCGTCTCTCCTTTAGCACCGCCTTCCACCCTCAGTCGAGTGGTCAAGTGGAACGCGTCAACCAGATTCTAGAAGACATGCTTCGAGCCTCTGTTATCTCATTCGGAATGGACTGGGAGAAGTGCCTTCCATTTGCCGAATTCGCTTACAACAACAGCTATCAATCTAGCTTGGGTAAAGCCCCTTTTGAAGTTCTCTATGGACGACGGTGTCGAACACCCCTTAACTGGTCAGAGACCGGGGAAAGACAATTCTTTGGCTCGGATATGATTCAGGAAGCAGAAGAACAAGTTCGTATCGTTCGTGAAAAGTTGAAAACAGCTCAATCTCGTCAAAAGAGTCAATATGACCGAAAACATAAGGCTATGACTTTCGAGGTTGACGAGAAGGCTTATCTTCGGGTCACCCCTCTGAAGGGAACCCATCGTTTCGGTATCAAAGGCAAATTGGCTCCTCGTTACATTGGACCTTTTCGCATTCTTGCCAAACGAGGAGAAGTTGCCTACCAGTTGGAACTACCTCCGCACCTCTCCAGAGTCCACGATGTCTTCCACGTTTCTCAACTCAGGCGTTGCTTCTCGGATCCTATCCGTGAAGTGGACCACGAAACGCTTGATCTCCAAGATAATCTTACATATCGAGAGTACCCCATTCGTATCCTCGATCAGGCCGAACGTACCACCCGACGTCATAATATCAAGTTTCTCAAAGTTCAATGGTCGCACCATTCTGAGGATGAAGCAACTTGGGAAAGGGAGGATCGTCTTCGACTCGAGTATCCCGCCTTCTTCCCGGAGGAACCCAAATCTCGGGACGAGATTCTTTTGAGTGGATGTGAGTTGTCACACCCTAGCTAGTCATGCATCAGAGCATGTGCATCATGTTTAAATTTCCATTTAATTTGAAATGGGGATCTGTGAAACCCTCAGAATCATTTTGAAAATGATCCAAATAAAAATTTCTCCAAAAAGGTCCAAGAAAATGCTCATGTTGCTCTCTGAAAATATTGGACAGAGATAAAAATCAAACCAATATTTTTAAGAGCTCATAGGTATTTATTTTGGGCATTTGGAATTAATGCATAATTATTTGCATTGGAAATATATTATTTATATATATTAATATATGTCCAAATATTATGCCATTTATAAAGGAGCTCTGGAATAATATATCTAGCTCCAGCAAAAATTGGCATAAGTTAAATAAATGATTTAATATATTTTTAAATCAAAACAAATGTCAGAAATTAGAAAAACAGAAATAATTAACAGGAGGAGCTTACCTGGGCTCCTCCATTGTGCGGCCCAGCCAGCTGGCTGGCCCAGCCAGCAGCCGGCCCAGCCCACCTCCCTCCTCTGTCGTCTTCGTCCCGACAGAGGGAGGGGAGTGTGGCCGGCGCGCGCGCGCGCCACCGCGCCACGCCACCTCTCTCCCTGCCTGCCTGCCCTCCCCTTCTCGCCTCGATGCCCCTGGACGACGCCACGCCTCCCCCCTGCTCTCTCTCACTCTCCCCCGGCTCTTCCCTCCTCTCCCTCGCTCTCTCTCTCACACGGCCGAACACCACCCTCGCCGCCGTTCGCCACAGCAGCCGTCTCCGGCCATCCCTCGCTCCCCCGACTAGCTCAGAAGCTCCGCCACGACCCCCTCTTCCTCCCCACCGCTCCACGGGTCCCCGGAAGCCCTGCATCGCCGCCACGTCGCCGTTCCCCTCTTCGGGCTCCGACCATCGTCGCCGTCGAATTCGTCGTCTCCAGTGCGTCCCCGAGCCCGCTAACCATCCTTGCAGCTCCGCGGTGAGCCCCCGGATCGTTTCCCCCTTCTCCCCTGGTCTCTTCCGACCTCTAGGCCGTAGCCCCACCTTGGCCGAGAGCTCCACGCCGCCGGCGATGTCACCGTCGTGGCCACGGTCACCGTAGCACCCAACCGAGCACACTATCGTGCTCCACACCTCACTAGGAGTACGCAGCACGCGCTAACGCCTCCCCAAACCCCCTGCAACACCGATCCCGACCGCACCCGAACTCCGGCGGCCGCAGCCGAGCTCGCCGCCGTCGACTCCGGCCACCCCAGGCCCAGCCACGGCCACCGTTCGACGCGCGGGAGCAAGAGCTTTCCAATGAGCCCAAGCACGGCCTCGCCCGTGCCCCGTAGCGCGATCCCGCGTCGCGCCGCCGTCTCGGACCTCGCCGGCGTCACGTCGCCGGTGGGTTTGACCCACTTTGACCACGGCAGGACACCCCCTGAGTCCCTGACAGGTGGGCCCAGCCCTGTAGCTAATTAGGATTAGTGCTAACCACTAATGGTTAACCCCCTGACACTGACAGTGGGCCCCCAGCGCCACTAACCCCTAATTAGGATTAAACTAACCCTGTTTAACCCCCCTGTCACTGACGTGTGGACCCCACACGTCAGGTTTGACTCCAGCCAGCCGCAGTTGACCACTGACGTCATGCTGACGTCATGCTGGCGCAGTAATTATAATTTCTGGATTTAAATTTAATCAGGAAATTCCAGAATATTATTTAAACTTCAAAAATTCATAACTTTTATTCTGTAACTCCAAATTGGACAAATTATATATGAAAAATGATCAGAAAAATCCAATCTATCCATCTGTACTATTTTCATGCATGA
>NW_025232811.1:6694-9021 GCF_018294505.1 Triticum aestivum | reverse complement strand
GGGGTGAACGCGGTCACGGGATCCTAGTGTTAGAGTTAGTAAATTCGTTTAACCCGAGTAGAAGAGAGTTCAGAGTCCCAGAGTAAAGGTCGAGGAGTAAAAGATCCTAGTACCACCCAATGGCGATGTGGGCCCATAAGCCGCACAGCCATGTTAGTAAAAGTTTTTGCAATGACTAGACTCGACTTCGGCCAAGGAGTGTGGAAGGGGGGTTCCTACAGGCAGTCGGCTCTGATACCAACTTGTGACGCCCCCGATTTGACCGTACACTAATCATGCACGCAAATGTGTACGACCAAGATCAGGGACTCACGGGAAGATATCACAACACAACTCTAAAACATAAATAAGTCATACAAGCATCATAATACAAGCCAGGGGCCTCGAGGGCTCGAATACAAGTGCTCGATCACAGACGAGTCAGCGGAAGCAACAATGTCTGAGTACAGACATAAGTTAAACAAGTTTTGCCTTAAGAAGGCTAGCACAAAAGTAGCAACGATCGAAAAGGCAAGGCCTCCTGCCTGGGACCTCCTAACTACTCCTGGTCGTCGGCAGCGGCCTGCACGTAGTAGTAGGCACCTCCAGTGCCGTAGGTGGCGTCGTCGACGGTGGCGTCTGGCTCCTGAACTCCGACATCTGATTGTGACAATCCGGTATAGAAAGGGGAAAAGAGGGAGAAAAGCAACCGTGAGTACTCATCCAAAGTACTCGCAAGCAAGGAGCTACACTACATATGCATGGGTATATGTGTGAAGAGGCATATCAGTGGACTGAACTGCAGAATGCCGGAATAAGAGGGGGATAGCTAGTCCTGTCGAAGACTACGCTTCTGGTCATCTCCATCTTGCAGCATATAGAAGAGAATAGATTGAAGTCCTCCAAGTAGCATCGCATAGCATAATCCTACCCGGCGATCCCCTCCTCGTCACCCTGTTAGAGAACGATCACCGGGTTGTATCTGGCACTTGGAAGGGTGTATTTTATCCAGTATCCAGTTCTAGTTGTCATAAGCTCAAGCTACAACTCCGGGTCGTCCTTTTACCGAGGGACACGGCTATTCGAATAGATAAACTTCCCTGCAGGGGTGCACCACATAACCCAACACGCTCGATCCCAATTGGCCGGACACACTTTTCTGGGTCATGCCCGGCCTCGTAAGATCAACACGTCGCAGCCCCACCTAGGCTCAACAGAGAGGTCAGCACGCCGGTCTAAACCTATGCGCGCAGGGGTCTGGGCCCATCGCCCTATGCACACCTGCATGTTGCGAACGCGGCCGCGAGCAGACCTAGCAACCCACACGATCACGGCAGTTACGTCAAAGCGGTCCAACACGGCGCGCGCCACTCAGTCGCTGACGTCAAAAGAGCTTCGGCTGATACCAAGACGTCGGGATACCCATAACTACTCCCACGTAGATGGTTAGTGCGTATAGACCAAATGGCCAGACTCAGATCAAATACCAAGATCTCGTTAAGCGTGTTAAGTATCCGTGAACGCCGACCAGGGCCAGGCCCACCTCTTACCTAGGCGGTCTTAACCTGCCCTGTCGCTCCGCCACAAAGATCCACTTGCGGGTACTCCTACGAGCCGACCCGACTTTAGTCATCACATGTGTCATGTATATAGTATATAAGTATATGCCCGTGATCACCGCCCAGGTGATCACGGCCCGATAGTATAGCACAGCAGACGGACAAGAATGTAGGGCCACTGATGGAAATCTAGCATCCTAGACTAAGCAGATAGGATTGCAGGTAAAGGTAACAACAGTAGTAGCAAGGATAGGCTATGCATCAGAATAGGATATCGAAAGTAGTAACATGCTACACTACTCTAATGCAAGTAGTAGAGAGTAGAGTAGGCGATATCTGGTGATCAAGGGGGGGCTTGCCTGATTGCTCTGTCAAGTAGGAGGGGTCGTCGACTCCGTAGTCAAACTGGGCAGCAGCAGTGTCGGTCTCGTAGTCTACCGGAGAGAAGAGGGGGAAGAAACAGTAAATACAATGCAAACATAAGCATGACGATGCGTGACATGACAGTGAGCGGTGCTAGGGGTGTCCTAACGCGACAGTAGGTGGTACCGGTGAAGGGGGGGAACACCCGGGAGGTATTCCCGATGTTTCACGTTTTCGGACAGACGGACCGGAGGGGGAAAGTTGCTAGTTCGATAGGTTAGGGAGGTGTGGTGGACGAACGGACTGCGTATTCGGATTCGTCTCGTCGTTCTGAGCAACTTTCATATAGAAAACATTTTCATCCGAGTTACGGTTTAAAAGATATGAATTTTCAAAGTTTATTTGAATTTCTGGAATTATTTATAT
>NW_025232811.1:0-1789 GCF_018294505.1 Triticum aestivum | reverse complement strand
AACACCTGCAGAAGAGTGGTTTTACGCCCGATTATACGGTGTGGACATTTCATGGTGAGTCTGCCCAACGTGACCGAGCTGAGGTGGATCGTCGTCGCACCGACGAGCATGGTACCGGGATGGAAAACATGGTGCAAGACTTTGATGATGCTCGGGATTCGGACGAGGAGATGGAGGAATCTGCAAAGGCCTTCAATGAAATGTTGGAGTCTTCAAAACGTCCGCTCCATGAGCACACTGAGCTTTGTCAGTTGGATGCCATCTCACAAGTAATGGCTCTGAAGGCTCAGTTCAACTTGGGCAGAGAATGCTACAATGCAATGATGACAGTATTTGGACGCTTTCTACCCAAAGGCCATGTAATGCCTGCAAACCTGTACCAGTCGGACAAAATCCTCCGTGCACTGAAGATGCCCTATGATAAGATACATGCCTGTGAGAAAGGATGTGTCTTGTTTAGGCTTGACTATGCGGAGTTGAACTATTGTCCCATTTGCAAGTCTTCCAGGTATGTTGTGGTAGACAACGGTATGGGTGAGAAGACACAGACCAAAATCCCCGTTAGTGTTCTTCGGTATATGCCAATCGTACCAAGACTTCAACGTCTTTTCATGGTCGAAGAGACGGCCAGACAGATGACATGGCACAAAACGGGCAAAAGAACCGAACTAGATGCAGATGGGAATCTGATGATTGTACACACATCGGATGGTGTTGCGTGGAAAAAATTTGATGAATTACATGGTGACAAAGCGGCAGATCTGAGGCATCCTCGAGTCGGCATCAGCACGGATGGGTTCAGTGTGTTTGGTATGACGGCAGCCCAATACAGTTGTTGGCCCGTATTTGTCTTTCCACTCAATCTCCCCCCGGACAGATTATGCAAAGAAAGAACATTTTCCTGACGTTGATAATTCGAGGGCCCAACTATCCGGGGAAAAATATGAATGTGTACATGCAACCGCTTAAGGACGAATTGCAAGAAGCCTGGGATAATGGGTTCAAGACATACGATGCCTATAGCAAACGGAACTTCATAATGTGTGTCTGGTACATGTACTCGACGCATGACTTGCCGGCGTATGCGCTATTCGTTGGCTGGTGTGTGCATGGAAGGTTCCCGTGCCCCACATGCAAGGGAGCTCTTGAGTTTCGCTGGCTTCAGGCCGGTCGCAAGTTTTCTTGCTTCGACATGCATAGACAGTTCCTGAATCCTCGCCATAAGCTCAGGAAAGACAAGAAGAACTTCATCAGAGGTAGAGTTGTCAAAAACTCTGCACCACCTGCATTGACAGGCCAACAGACCCTGGATCAGTTAAACGCTCTCAAGCCAGATCCAGAGCGTCCAGGGTACTTCAAGGGGTATAATTCTAAGCACGCCTGGACTCACAAAACATGCTTATGGGATCTGCCTTACTTCAAAGACCTCCTTTGCCCACACAACATCGACGTGATGCACACTGAGAAGAATATCGCCGAGGCACTTTTTGGTACATTTTTCGGCATAGATGGGAAGTCAAAGGATAATACTAAGGCTAGAGTCGATCTGGAGGCGCTATGTGATAGGCCGTTACAAAACATGAAAGAACCGAAAGGAAAGCAGAACTGGACGAAGCCAAAGGCATGGTTCAATCTTGGAAGGCCAGCTATGAGGGAAATTATCTTGTGGGTGAAAATGCAGTTGATGTTCCCCGATGGGTATGCAGCGAATCTACAGAGGGGAGCCAGTCTTGATAAATTGAAGATATTTGGTCTCAAGAGTCATGATTGGCACATATGGATTGAGCGG
>NW_025232810.1:8345-9021 GCF_018294505.1 Triticum aestivum | reverse complement strand
CCTGATACTCCGAAAGAGATTGTCCAGTTTGTACACGAGGCACGTCCAGTTTTTGCCGTGACCCTCTCTACTCTTTTGCACATGCTATGCGGGTGAAATTATGATACCATGCCAAGTTCCAACATTTTCAGAGTTCATTTTGTAGTGATTTACAATTTCACCGTCATTTAGCTCTCTAAACATATTGGTAAATGACTGAAAAATAGCAAATGATGTCAGAACGTGTTGGAAATTGATGACGTGGCTTTGACTGATGCATACTGAACGCAAAAATAGGCTGGAGTCCAAAAAAGTTTAAAAAACATTGAAGTGCCCCTGTAACAGATGAGTTCTCGTCCGAAACCCTGATACTCCGAAAGAGATTGTCCAGTTTGTACACGAGGTGCGTCCAGTTTTCGCCGTGACCCTCTCTACTCTTTTGCACATACTATGCAGGTGAAATTATGATACCATGCCAAGTTCCAACATTTTCAGAGTTCATTTTGTAGTGATTTTCACTTTCACCGTCATTTAGCTCTCTAAACAAATCGGTAAATGACTGAAAACAGCAAATGATGTCAGAACGTGTTGGAAATTGACGACGTCGCTTTGAATGATGCATAGTGAACGCAAAAATAGGCTGGAGTTCAAAAAAGTTTGAAAAAAATTTAAGTGCCCGTGTAACAGATGAGTTCTC
>NW_025232810.1:0-852 GCF_018294505.1 Triticum aestivum | reverse complement strand
GCCGTGACCCTCTCTACTCTTTTGCACATGCTATGCGGGTGAAATTATGATACCATGCCAAGTTCCAACATTTTCAGAGTTCATTTTGTAGTGATTTTCACTTTCACCGTCATTTAGCTCTCTAAACAAATCGGTAAATGACTGAAAACAGCAAATGATGTCAGAACGTGTTGGAAATTGATGACGTCGCTTTGAATGATGCATAGTGAACGCAAAAATAGGCTGGAGTTCAAAAAAGTTTGAAAAACATTTAAGTGCCCGTGTAACAGATGAGTTCTCGTCCGAAACCCTGATACTCCGAAAGAGATTGTCCAGTTTGTACACGAGGTGCGTCCAGTTTTCGCCGTGACCCTCTCTACTCTTTTGCACATGCTATGCGGGTGAAATTATGATACCATGCCAAGTTCCAACATTTTTAGAGTTCATTTTGTAGTGATTTTCAATTTCACCGTCATTTAGCTCTCTAAACATATTGGTAAATGACTGAAAAATAGCAAATGATGTCAGAACGTGTTGGAAATTGATGACGTGGCTTTGACTGATGCATACTGAACGCAAAAATAGGCTGGAGTCCAAAAAAGTTTAAAAAACATTGAAGGGCCCCTGTAACAGATGAGTTCTCGTCCGAAACCCTGATACTCCGAAAGAGATTGTCCAGTTTGTACACGAGGTGCGTCCAGTTTTCGCCGTGACCCTCTCTACTCTTTTGCACATGCTATGCGGGTGAAATTATGATACCATGCCAAGTTCCAACATTTTCAGAGTTCATTTTGTAGTGATTTTCACTTTCACCGTCATTTAGCTCTCTAAACAAATCGGTAAATGACTGAAAACAGCAAATGATGTCAGAAC
>NW_025232809.1:8291-9021 GCF_018294505.1 Triticum aestivum | reverse complement strand
AAACTGGACGCACCTCGTGTACAAACTGGACAATCTCCTTCGGAGTATCAGGGTTCGGACGAGAGCTCATCTGTTACACGGGCACTTGAATGTTTTTTCAACTTATTTGAACTCCAGCCTATCTTTGCGTTCAGTATGCATCATTCAAAGCGACGCCATCAATTTCCAACAGGTTCTGACATCATTTGCTATTTTCGGTCATTTACCAATCTGTTTAGGGAGCTAAATGAAGGTGAAATTGAAAATCACTAGAAAATGAACTCTGAAAATGTTGGAACTTGGCATGGTATCATCATTTCGCCCGCATAGCATGTGCAAAAGAGTAGAGAGGGTCAGGCGAAAACTGGACGCACCTCGTGCACAAACTGGACAATCTCTTTCGGAGTATCAGGGTTTCGGACGAGAACTCATCTGTTACACGGGCACATCAATGTTTTTTCAACTTATTTGAAATCCAGCCTATTTTTGCATTCAGTGTGCATCATTCAAAGCAAGGCCATCAATTTCCAACACGTTCTGACATCATTTGCTGTTTTTAAGTCATTTCCTGATGTGTTTAGGGAGCTAAATGACGGTGAAATTGAAAATCACTACAAAATGAACTCTGAAAATGTTGGAACTTGGCATGGTATCATCAGTTCGCCCGCATAGCATCTGCAAAAGTTTAGAGAGGGTCACGGCGAAAACTGGACGCACCTCGTGTACAATCTGGACAATCTCTTTCGGAGTA
>NW_025232809.1:7479-8214 GCF_018294505.1 Triticum aestivum | reverse complement strand
TTAAACTTATTTGAACTCCAGCCAATTTTTGTGTTCGGTATGCATCATTCAAAGCAATGTCATCAATTTCCAATATGTTCTGACATCATTTGCTGTTTTTCAGTCATTTACCGATTTGTTTAGGGAGCTAAATGACGGTGAAATTGAAGATCACTACAAAATGAACTCTGAAAATGTATGAACTTGGCATGGTAACCTCATTTCGCCCGCATAGCATGTGCAAAAGAGTAGAGAGGGTCACGGCGAAAACTAGACGCACCACGTGTACAAACTGGACAATCTCTTTCGGAGTATCAGGGTTTCGGACGGGAACTCATCTGTTACACGGGCACTTCAATGTTTTTTAAACTTATTTGAACTGCAGCCTATTTTTGCGTTCAGTATGCATCATTCAAAGCAACGTCATCAATTTCCAACATGTTCTGACAGCATTTGCTGTTTTTCAGTCATTTACCGATTTGTTTAGGGAGCTAAATGACGGTGAAATTGAAAATCACTACAAAATGAACTCTAAAAATGTTGGAACTAGGCATGGTATCATCATCTCGCCCGCATAGCATGTGCAAAAGAGTAGAGAGGGTCACGGCAAAAACTGGACGCACCTTGTGTACAAACTGGACAATCTCCTTCGGAGTATCAGGGTTCGGACGAGAACTCATCTGTTACACGGGCACTTGAATGTTTTTTCAACTTATTTGAACTCCAGCCTATCTTTGCATTCAGTATGCATCATTC
>NW_025232809.1:4530-5038 GCF_018294505.1 Triticum aestivum | reverse complement strand
AGTAGAGAGGGTCACGGCAAAAACTGGACGCACCTCGTGTACAAACTGGACAATCTCCTTCGGAGTATCAGGGTTCGGACGAGAACTCATCTGTTACACGGGCACTTGAATATTTTTTCAACTTATTTGAACTCCAGCCTATTTTTGCGTTCAGTATGCTTCATTCAAAGCAACGCCATCAATTTCCAACACGTTCTGACATCATTTGCTATTTTTCGGTCATTTACCGATTTGTTTAGGGAGCTAAATGACGGTGAAATTGAAAATCACAAGAAAATGAACTCTGAAAATGTTGGAACTTGGCATGGTATCACCATTTCGCCCGCATAGCATGTGCAAAAGAGTAGAGAGGGTCACGACGAAAACTGGACGCACCTCGTGTACAAACTGCACAATCTCTTTCGGAGTATCAGGGTTTCGGACGAGAACTCATCTGTTACACAGGCACTTCAATGTTTTTTCAACTTATTTGAACTCCAGCCTATTTTTGCGTTCAGTATGCATCATT
>NW_025232809.1:0-1225 GCF_018294505.1 Triticum aestivum | reverse complement strand
TTTCGGAGTATCACGGTTTCGGACGAGAACTCATCTGTTACACGGGCACTTCAACGTTTTTTAAACTTATTTGAACTCCAACTTATTTTTGTGTTCAGTATGCATCATTCAAAGCGACGTCATCAATTTCCAACACGTTCTCACATCATTTGCTGTTTTCAGTCATTTACTGATTTGTTTAGGGAGCTAAATGACGGTGAAATTGAAAATCACTACAAAATGAACTTTGAAAATGTTGGAACTTGGCATGGTATCGTCATTTCGCCCGCATAGCATGTGCAAAAGAGTAGAGAGGGTCACGGCGAAAACTAGACGCACCTCGTGTACAAACTGGACAATCTCTTTCGGAGTATCAGGGTTTCGGACAGGAACTCATCTGTTACACGGGCACTTCAATGTTTTTTAAACTTATTTGAACTGCAGCCTATTTTTGCGTTCAGTATGCATCATTCAAAGCGACGTCATCAATTTCCAACACCTTCTGACATCATTTGTTGTTTTTCAGTAATTTACCGATTTGTTTAGGGAGCTAAATGACGGTGAAGTTGAAAATCACTACAAAATGAACTCTGAAAATGTTGGAACTAGGCATGGTATCATCATATCGCCCGCATAGCATGTGCAAAAGAGTAGAGAGGGTCACGGCGAAAACTGGACGCACCTCGTGTACAAACTGGACAATCTCCTTCGGAGTGTCAGGGTTCGGACGAGAACTCATCTGTTACACGGGCACTTGAATGTTTTTTCAACTTATTTGAACTCCAGCCTATTTTTGCGTTCAGTATGCATCATTCAAAGCGACGCCATCAATTTCCAACACGTTCTGACATCATTTGCTATTTTTCGGTCATTTACCAATTTGTTTAGGGAGCTAAATGACGGTGAAATTGAAAATCACTAGAAAATGAACTCTGAAAATGTTGGAACTTGGCATGGTATCATCATTTCGCCCGCATAGCATGTGCAAAAGAGTAGAGAGGGTCAGGCGAAAACTGGACGCACCTCGTGTACAAACTGGACAATCTCTTTCGGAGTATCAGGGTTTCGGACGAGAACTCATCTGTTACACGGGCACTTCAATGTTTTTTCAACTTATTTGAACTCCAGCCTATTTTTGTGTTCAGTATGCATCACTCAAAGCAACTTCATCAATTTACAACACGTTCTGATATCATTTGCTGTTTTCAGTCATTTACTGATTTGTTTAGGGAGCTAAATGACGGTG
>NW_025232808.1:7296-9025 GCF_018294505.1 Triticum aestivum | reverse complement strand
ACATAGAAAAGACAGGATAACATCATATGCCAGGTCCGAATAAAAGGAGAGGGATGAGCAACTGTTTTCGAGGTTCATATCGGGTGTTTTTCTTTATTTTCTCACAATTAAATATACTATGTCCACCAGATTATATTCATCTGCTTGTGTAGTGGTTTTGTTTATCTATAGCTGTGAAATTGATATGTATTCTTCAAAATGGGCCAGATATATTTCAGGTTTTGAGTGAGTTGGAGAAAGCCATGTTTATAAATACCAATGCTCGAAGGCGAGAAATATGTCCCTATTTTGACTGGTAAATCGTAATTTCCCCTTACCAACACATTTTGCTTCTAAATTTGCATATACACATAGAATTGTTGGTATAGCTTGTACAAACATAATGGGGGTCATCAGAGTGATCATTGTTTTAAATAACCATGAATGAGTTAGTGGTTCACGACATGAAGACATGCTCTTTAAGACGATCAAGTGGTGGATAGTTTTGTAGAATTCAAGTAATCAATTTAAGGTTAGGAAATTAGCAATTCAATGTGTAACATAAATGCTTAAGTTGGCCCTAAATGAAATTACGAAGTAGAAACTGAATTTCTGAACAACAATTTGAAAGGTTGCATTACCTATTTGGTGAGGACTTATGTGTAGACAATACTTTTTGTGTATGTCTCGCTTGTGTTGTTATTCTTCTTATTTTTCTTCTCCTTTTTGTGTTTGTGTTGCTTGTATTGATCTTCTTATTGTTCTCGTAGTTCTTATTATGTGTACTGATGTATACTACACAACTTACTTTTGTAGACTCGTGTTAGGCCTCCAAGCGCATGGTTTTGTAGGGCAGTAGCAATTTTTCCTCAAGTGGATGACCTAAAATTTATAAATCCGTGGGAGACGTAGTATGAAGATGGTCTCTCAAACAACCCTGCAATCAAATACAAGAAATCTCTTGTGTCCCCAACACACCCAATACAATGGCAAATTGTATAGGTGCACTAGTTCGGCGAAGAGATGATGATACAAGTGTAGTATGGATAGTAGATATAGGTTTTTGTAATATGAAAAGACCCAGCAAGGTAGCAAGTAACAATAGTGAAAAAAATTGGTATTGTAATGCTTAGAAACAAGGCCTAGGGTTTATACTTTCACCAGTGCAATCTCTCAATAGTGCTAATATAACTGAATCATATAACAATCCCTCAACATGCGACAAAGAATCACTCCAAAGTTCTTATCTAGCGGAGAACATAAGTTGAAATTGTTGTAGGGTACGAGACAACCTCAAAGTTATCCTTTCTGATCAATCTATTGAGCTATTCCTATAAGTGTCACAAACAGCCCTGAAGTACATACTAAAATAACACCATATGATACACATCAACCAACTCTAATGTCACCTAGATACTCCAATGTCACCACAAGTATCCGCGAGTTGATTATTCGATATGCATCAAACAACTTCAGATTCATAATATTCAATCTAATACAAAAATATTCAGAGAGTGTGCCAAGTTTTTTGCCGGAGAAAGTAGGACGAAAACGTGCATCAACCGCTATGTATAGATTACCCCAATGTCACATCGGGTATCCGCGAGTTGAGTGCCAAAACATACATCAAGTGAATCAATAAAACACCCTGTTGTCACCACGGGTATCCACATGCAAGACATACATCAAGTGTTCTCAAATCCATAAAAGTATTCAACCCGATAATAGTGAAGCCTCAAAGGTAAAAAAA
>NW_025232808.1:0-6576 GCF_018294505.1 Triticum aestivum | reverse complement strand
CATGGAGGTTGAGGCGTTTGATATTGTTAAATACATATTTTCTTGACCTAGTGGATTAGAATAAACCGACATGACATTTTGATACTAAATATTTTTACTTTGTGATATAGTTTTCATAGAATGCATTGTTTTTCAATTCGTTACTGCACATACAATGTTAAATAATATATTACAATACGGCAAAAATTATTACAAAAATAACTAGAGCAATCAACAGTGCCGTAAGACTCTGTTTCCTTTTAGTTTTAGTTTGGGACATTTAGGAAATTCTTTTCTTAAGATGGATCTCACTCCACCAAATTTATTTATGTTATTTATCTACTCAAAGTGAAGGTGTTATCCTACTCAACAAAATTAATTTAGTTCATTAATGAATTGGAATGGATCTATCTTTATCCATACCACACCTAAATATTTACTGAACTTTCGAACTTGGTAGAGTCCTTTGTACTGTACAAAACTAGCAAATAACTTTGTAAATGTTTCTAAATTTACAAAGTCTGATATTTTTAGGCTTAACAAAAAAGATAATTCAAGAATGTATGATGTGGCAACGACTATTTTGTCCTAGATCCCCCGTGTTTACCATTGGTTGTGGTGCTGCTTTCTTTGTCTAAGAACTTGCTATCAAATCATAACATTTAGAATTCAAGTCTCCCAAGGCTAAACTTTGTACATTTGACTGTTATAGTAGTTATGACAACAATTAGATGATCAAACTAACAATTGATGGTACTAGTGTTAACAACGACGACATGTCCATGATTTAATCGCCGAGACAAAAAGTTATGGCCAGCAATGGTAACGGGATGGCTACACCCAATGGTAACATAAAAAAAGTTCAGTAATGAAACTTCTGACATTAGACTATTGTTGTATACTAAATTACTGACACAAGTGGTGATATGTAATTGATGTTCTTAATGTAGCATATTAACCTGCTACTTATCTGTTCACATGCCCTCTAATCAAGTGTGTCATTTGCGAAATAGTTGTATGAAAATTAATGTGTCACGAATGATAATAACTTCATAAGTTACAATGAAATTTCCAATTTTTGTATTCCCCTGAGATGTCTCAGTTCCATACTATGAGCACTCCATTGTTACTGACTTGCTAACTTATGTCCATTCTTATGAGAACTTTGTACGGTCTATGTAGTGAAATCTACTTATTGGAGCTTGTTGGTCCTATAGTAAGGCTTCTTACCTTCAAATTAGCATTTGAAATTGGTGTTGTACATAAGCCTTTTTACCTTCAAATTAGCATTTGACATTGTATTGTTGTTGTATATTAATACAAGTGATGATGCATAGAAATAATTATATAGAAATATTTAACTGAGTGCTTAACGTAATATTACTGTCTCGCTACTTGCATGTAGACTTGTCTCTAATCAAGTGTGTACAATGAATGCTATAATAACTTCAGCAAGTTACAGTTTGTACCATGAGCCAGCTCTGCTTGAAAAAACGAACACGAGTAATCACTGCTTCATTTTTTTGTTTTATAGTCATACATCAATAGATTTTGTGCTTGAGATGATTTTCCTTGCTGGCAGCTGCCACACATGTTGGAGTTAGTCAACCATCGCATTGTGTGTCCTATTATGTTGCTCGCGCATTCGATGTAAAAAACTTTGCATAAATATCACCTTTGTTGTTCTAACCGAAAATTATATCAGGCAGAATTTCATTTGCTGAAGAGACCATTATTGTTGCAAATGTTTTTTTGTCAGCCATGGTCACCATGTCTAGTCTTAGCCGCTCACTGAAGCCGTCGCCATCCCTGGAGCCAAGGGAGCAGATGTGGCAAGGATTGGTGCGAAATTAATGGAGGTGCCCGCCAATGGGAGACATCGCCGAGAATTAATGATCACCTTGTTCAACAGTATAGGGCAGAACAATCATGGACCACCAGTAGAGTCGGATCCCAGGTAGACTCAGCAGCTCTGTTCTGTGACTTCCAATATTTATTGGAGTTGTGTCATGAGGAATTTTTTGAAGATTAGAACGCTTAGGTTGATCTATCTGTCTGTTGTTTCCTAGGCTTTATTGTACAATCAAGACCGCGGTCTTTTAATAGACCACTCTGATAGACTTACAACAGCTTTGTTTTTGTGGTTCTATTGTTGCAAGGAAATTTACAAACTTTATTGTCGTGATACCTCAGTTTCATATTATGCTTACTCTAATGTAAATTTCTTGTTTTTGTGGTTCTATTGTTGATGTTTAGGATGTTTGTGGTGAAATGTTTCTATTGGAGCATGCTGGTCCTATAGATAAGACCTCTTGTCTTCTAATTAGCATTTTAAATTACAATGTTTCTATATATTATGGCATTATTGTCTTGCTGCTTATCTGTCACCTGCCCTCTAACATTAAGTGTCTCTAGGCATTTTGCTCCCTGGCTCAACGGAGTATGACAATTTACTAGGTTCTTCTTGATTTTTGTAAAAGACACGCTGAATCTAGTTTTGGACGAGTCTCACGGTCTGAATCTAGTTAAACCGCTGAATCTATTGACACAGAGTGTGGCAATTTTCTAGGTCTTTCTTGATTTTTTTAAAAATAAAACCAGCAGGTACTTAATTTAGGAAGCACCCACTTATTTAGTTTTTTCTTTAATGTTTCTTGCTTTTCTTTCCAGAAGAACTCGTGGTTGTTGTAATTTCTACAGCAGTTTTGCTGGACATGCACATGGCAGAAATTATACTATGGTTCTGTGAATTTACAGATGCGTATCGCTTTCTTCCTTCCAAACAAAAGTGACCGTGATCTCGCCTGCCCACGAGTGCTTCCTTCCGCCGCCGTCGTCCAGCGGCTCGCCTCCACTGACGAACTCGGTCGTCCGTAGTGAGAGGGGCCGCTGAATCCACACATGTGGATCGCTTTAGGCAAATATTAGCTTAGGATTTTAGGTTGTTTGTCATCTTGACATTGACAGCGGCGATGTCGATGCCGAATAAAGAATCTTCAGATCCACTCATGATGAGGCGATCGACCCTATGGTTGGGGATAGATTTGGAAATTAATTTGTTCAAATAAGGATGGTGTGGCGGCGACAGCTTCCTCGTGGTGGACTTGTGTCCCCAGGCTCTGCCGTTGCGGCGTTTGCTCCAGCGCCGGCGGAGATTGAGATGTAGTCCATGAGCAGATGCGAATTGTGGTGTGCATCGACGACATCTGGAAGATGGTGGCTCGTGTGCTGGGTTGTAGTTTATGGATGGTAGGTACGGTTTCCTTTTCCGACAATTTAGTGGTGCAAGGGTATCAGATCTGATGTCCGGGGTGTTGCCCCGGTCTGATTCTCTCATTGGTAATGGTTTGGTCTTTGGCAAGCCACCTGGAGGTCTGCAAGGCTGCATATCAGCGATGGAGTCGCTTCAAGCTCGGGTAAGGAGGTGATCCGTCATTTTTTTTCTTGGGTGGCTGCTGTGGTGGTGCCAGAGGCAGGTGACGGGCGTTGGTGTAAAGCTCAAAAGATTCTTCTAACGACACATCAATTTGAACAGAAAATCACACATATTAGAACTGCTCTGCTCTGCTCTGGTGACCATGACAAAAAGGTTACTGCACGATGATGGATGCAAGCTTCAAAAGAAGAAAAACCTATTCATCTATAGTAAGCTAGCGAGGAGTACTCCGTAAGACTTTGGTAGGTCATTGGAAAAAAAGAAGATCAGGCCTCTCTCGCTCAATCGCCCTCCCACCAGACAACATCAACAGTGCGTGTCCCATCCGGATCAGATCGTTTTGAGCATTTTTTCTAAGTTGGAATGCTTCGAGGGAGCACTTTTTACCCCACCACACTCGCTCTTTCTACACGCCCAATTATTACAACTAGACTTTATACTACTACACTGACCAACCATTCTTTGCCAAAGAAAAAAGAAGAGTGTTTATCTGTTCAAATTTGCAAACAAGAAATCCTGCCCTGTGCCCTACGTATTATTGGGTTAGGTGGCCTTTTGTTTAAGCTACAACTACCGATTCTCGATTCTAGGCATCACAAAATCAGAATCGAAGCTGGACATATGGATTTTTGAATTAGCTTCCTAAGGGCATCTCTAACGCTGACGCTTAAATTTTCTCTGGCATTTGTTCACGGATACGGATGCGAGAGCCGGCAATCCAACGCTATCCGCATATAATTCAAACAGGGTTTCATAAGACCGGACAGAATTCATGAAAACCGGAATATATGCAATGGCATGGAGCCGACTCAGGTAGCTTTGCCAATTAGCTTGGATGTGGAGGTGCCTCCCTTGGCCTCCTCTCCGGAGATGCAAGTTTCAGGTGATGCTAGCATTATGATGTCTTGTGAGCCGAAGGAGCCGCTTGGTGGCATTGCCGTGCCTCAAGGCCCAACATCTTGTACCTTGTTGGACGAGTTCCTGAGCAGTTTCATTTGCATTGCGCCGCATTCCTTGCTGCAAGTGCCAATTCTTGCGTGGAGTGAACGGGGCTCTACTTCCTGTTTCAAGAGGCATGGTGGACGCTTGGATAAGAGAAACAAATAAACTTTTTACACGACCACACTCGCTCTTTCTACACGTCCAATTATTACAAGACTTTATACTACTACACTCACCATCCATTCTTTGGAAGAAAAAAAAATGTTTGTCTGTTCAAATTTGCAAACAAGAACTCCTGCGCTGTGCCCTATGTATGTTGGATTTGTTGGCCTTTTGTTTACGGAAAAACTAACACACACACGTGTGGGCGTTTGCACATCACCCACACGCCTCCATCACCACTCATTTTGCCACGTATGAACAGATGACATTAGCAGAATTTTTTTTAGTTTTTGGCTTAAAAATGTTTTATCTCCTAATTAAAAAAGTGAATTAAAAATCTGTTTTCACCATTAAGTCCGTCTCGACGAGATCCTCAAAACTAGACCCCATGTTGATATGTTTCGATGAAATTTTTTTTTGCCCAAAAGTTGCCATGATGTTTACACTGTAGTTGCCATGGTGCTTAAACTAAAGTTGCCATGTGGCAATTTTAATTTTTAGATCATGACAATTTTAGTTTTTGATGATGGCAATTCCAGTACTTCGACCATGAATATTTTTTTTGCATGAACTATGGCAATTTTAAGTGCATGTATTATGGCAATTTTAGTTTATGGTGCATGGCAAGTCTAGTTTCTTAATTCTCCATTTTATAATATGTCAAAATTTACTTTTTAATATAGAAGAAAATAGCCGAAACATAACATGGCAACTTTAGTGTAAACATCATGGCAATTCATGTGCAATAGACATTGCAACTTTTAACCCAAAAAAAATTTCGTCGAAATATATTGATATGAGATCTAGTTTTGAAGATCTCGTCGCAAGGGATTTAATGGTGAAAACAGATCTTCAATCAGATTTTTCATTTAAGAGATAAAACATTTTAAAAACTGAAAATCCAAAAAGATTTCCACATGCATGTGGTGACATGGCGTAGTCTGTATGTTATAGGGCGTGTGGGCGGGTTTGGCTCCCACCACATGTGTGGGCGTTAGCGTTGTCCTTTATTTAAGCTAAAACTAGCGATTCTGGATTCTAGGCATCATAAAATCAGAATCTAAGCCAAACATATAGATTTTTAAGTTAGCTTCGTAGGGGTGTCTTCAATGCTGACTCCTAATTTTTCTTCCGCATCCGTGTCAACGCTGACCCCTAATTTTTCTCCCGCATCCGTGTCAATGCTGATCCCTAATTTTTTTTCCCGCATCCGTCTCTGGACACAGACGCGGGAGCCGGCCATCCAACGCTATCCACATACAATTCAAACAGGGTCTTATAAGATCGGATCGAATTCATGCAAACCGGCAGATTTTCATATATACAATTTGGACATTTTTCAGTAAAAAAGTGGCCCAACCTAAATGTAGCATATGGCGGCGGCCGTCGCCCACTTTATTTGTATTCCGCATCTGCGACTACGTCCTCCATTTGTCGTCTTCATGAGCGGCGGCGGGGTTCGAGACCCGTGACGTGAAGGTGCGGTCTCTCGAGACGAAGAGTAGAACATGGGTAACCGGTGCTGGTGAACATGAAGTCGATGATAGACGTGGACGGTCCATCACTGTCCACGTGCCACATGCGCAACCGAAAGTTGATCGGCGGTGCGTAGAACGCGCAACTGGCGGCGTTCTCGTCCTCGGTTGCCTGCGCCGCCAGCGCATGTGCGGCCATGTCCGTGCCCGGCTCCGCCGCCTCTACATTGCGAGCGACACCTTGAGCACGTGCAGCCTCGTAGAGCCCCGCTGCTCCGCAACGAATTTCGGATTCGCTGCGGTCATGGCCTTCTTGCTTGCGTGCTCGCTATAGATTTCGACATCGGCCAACCGGTGCTGATCCAGGAGAAACAGGTTGTACCGCTGCTCCTCATGCGCTTGTCAGAACGCCGACATAGGACTCAGCGCAGGCTGCTCCTTCTCCGCCATGGCGGTGTCAAGCCGGCATTCACAGGCGGGGGGCCGGTGCGGTGTCGTCGTCGGAGCCCGTCTTCATCCTTGGGTCGTCGTTGGAGACCTCGGGCGAGCTGGCCGACATGCCCTACTCGACCCACATGCGCG
>NW_025232807.1:7767-9025 GCF_018294505.1 Triticum aestivum | reverse complement strand
AGTTCAAATAAGGTTTAAAAATGAAATCCCTTTGTAACAGACGAGTTTCCGGATGAAATCCTGATACTTTGAAAGAGATTGTCTGTTTTGTACACGAAGTGCATCCAGTTTTTGCCGTAACCCTCTCAACTTTCTTGCACATGCTATGTGGTTGAAATGATGATATCATGCCAACTTTCAACGTTTTCAGAGTTCATTTGAAATGCTTTGCAATTTTAGGGTCTTATAGCTCAAAATAATTAGTAAATGCATGAAAAATAACAAATGAAGTCAGAAAGGATTGAAAAATGATGATGTGGCTTTGAATGGTGCATTTTGAACACACAAAAAGTCAGGAGATCAAATAAGGTTTAAAAAATGAAATCCCTTTGTAACAGACGAGTTTTCGGATGAAATCCTGATACTTTGAAAGAGATTGTCCGTTTTGTACACGAAGTGCATCCGGTTTTTGCCGTAACCCTCTCAACTTTCTTGCACATGCTATGTGGATGAAATGATGATATCATGCCAACTTTAAACTTGTCAGAGTTCATTTGAAATGCTTCTAAATTTTAGGGTCTTATAGCTCAAAATAATTAGTAAATGCATGAAAAATAACAAATGAAGTCAAAAAGGATTGAAAAATGACGATGTGGCTTTGAATGGTGCATTTTGAACACACAAAAAGTCAGGAGTTCAAATAAGGTTTAAAAATGAAATCCCTTTGTAACAGACGAGTTTCCGGATGAAATCCTGATACTTTGAAAGAGATTGTCTGTTTTGTACACGAAGTGCATCCAGTTTTTGCCGTAACCCTCTCAACTTTCTTGCACATGCTATGTGGTTGAAATGATGATATCATGCCAACTTTCAACGTTTTCAGAGTTCATTTGAAATGCTTTGCAATTTTAGGGTCTTATAGCTCAAAATAATTAGTAAATGCATGAAAAATAACAAATGAAGTCAGAAAGGATTGAAAAATGATGATGTGGCTTTGAATGGTGCATTTTGAACACACAAAAAGTCAGGAGTTCAAATAAGGTTTAAAATATGAAATCCCTTTGTAACAGACGAGTTTCCGGATGAAATCCTAATACTTTGAAAGAGATTGTCCGTTTTGTACACGAAGTGCATCCACCTTTTGCCGTAACCATCTCAACTTTCTTGCACATGCTATGTGGATGAAATGATGATATCATGCCAACTTTCAACCTTTTCAGAGTTCATTCGAAATGCTTTTCACTTTTAGGGTCTTATAGCTCAAAATAATTAGTAAATG
>NW_025232807.1:7050-7757 GCF_018294505.1 Triticum aestivum | reverse complement strand
TTAGTAAATGCATGAAAAATAACAAATGAAGTCAGAAAGGATTGAAAAATGATGATGTGGCTTTGAATGGTGCATTTTGAACACACAAAAAGTCAGGAGTTCAAATAAGGTTTAAAATATGAAATCCCTTTGTAACAGACGAGTTTTCGGATGAAATCCTAATACTTTGAAAGAGATTGTCCGTTTTGTACACGAAGTGCATCCACTTTTTGCCGTAACCATCTCAACTTTCTTGCACATGCTATGTGGATGAAATGATGATATCATGCCAACTTTCAACCTTTTCAGAGTTCATTTGAAATGCTTTTCAATTTTAGGGTCTTATAGCTCAAAATAATTAGTAAATGCATGAAAAATAACAAATGAAGTCAGAAAGGATTGAAAAATGATGATGTGGCTTTGAATGGTGCATTTTGAACACACAAAAAGTCAGGAGATCAAATAAGGTTTAAAAAATGAAATCCCTTTGTAACAGACGAGTTTTCGGATGAAATCCTGATACTTTGAAAGAGATTATCCGTTTTGTACACGAAGTGCATCCGGTTTTTGCCGTAACCCTCTCAACTTTCTTGCACATGCTATGTGGATGAAATGATGATATCATGCCAACTTTAAACTTGTCAGAGTTCATTTGAAATGCTTCTAAATTTTAGGGTCTTATAGCTCAAAATAATTAGTAAATGCATGAAAAATAACAAATGAAGTCA
>NW_025232807.1:0-750 GCF_018294505.1 Triticum aestivum | reverse complement strand
ATAATTAGTAAATGCATGAAAAATAACAAATGAAGTCAGAAAGGATTGAAGAATGATGATGTGGCTATGAATGGTGCATTTTGAACACACAAAAAGTCAGGAGTTCAAATAAGGTTTAAAAATGAAATCCCTTTGTAACACACGAGTTTCCGGATGAAATCCTGATACTTTGAAAGAGATTGTCTGTTTTGTACACGAAGTGCATCCACTTTTTGCCGTAACCCTCTCAACTTTCTTGCACATGCTATGTGGATGAAATGATGATATCATGCCAACTTTCAACCTTTTCAGAGTTCATTTGAAATGCTTTTCAATTTTAGGGTCTTATAGCTCAAAATAATTAGTAAATGCATGAAAAATAACAAATGAAGTCCGAAAGGATTGAAAAATAATGATGTGGCTTTGAATGGTCCATTTTGAACACACAAAAAGTCAGGAGTTCGAATAAGGTTTAAAATATGAAATCCCTTTGTAACAGACGAGTTTCCGGATGAAATCCTGATACTTTGGAAGAGATTGTCCGTTTTGTACACGAAGTGCATCCAGTTTTTGCCGTAACCCTCTCAACTTTCTTGCACATGCTATGTGGATGAAATGATGATATCATGCCAACTTTCAACCTTTTCAGAGTTCATTTGAAATGCTTTTCAATTTTAGGGTCTTATAGCTCAAAATAATTAGTAAATGCATGAAAAATAACAAATGAAGTCAGAAAGGATTGAAAAATGATGATGTGGCTTTGAATGGTGC
>NW_025232806.1:0-9025 GCF_018294505.1 Triticum aestivum | reverse complement strand
CCCCTGGCTGTCAGGTCAGATTCAGAAGTCTGAACTTCACGGCTGACATCCGTGGAGACTTGATCTTCAATGGATTCGAGCCACAACCGAGCGCGCTGCACTGTCACGATGGGCATGATTTAGCCCTGCTGCCGGACAGTGCCCTGGAGGCCGCACACGAGTCCGCTCCGACCCCCGATTCGGAGCCGGCTGCACAGATCGAGGACGGGTGGTTAGACACCACCTTGGGGGCTGCAACCTCTACGGCGATAGAGCCGAATACTGACTCTGTCCCTTCTGAAGCTCATGACTCCAAGGTGCCGGACTCCTTGCCGGACTCCGAACCTCCCACGCCCCCTTCAATCGAATCTGATCGGGCGCCGATCATGGAGTTCACCGTTGCGGACATCTTTCAACACTCACCTTTTGGCGACATCCTGAGTTCGCTAAAGTGTCTCTCATTATCAGGAGAGCCCTGGCCGGACTACGGTCAGGACGGTCGGGATGCGGCCAACGAAGAAATTCAAGGCCCACCCACCACCCAATTAATAGCCACTCTCGATGATTTAACTGACATGCTAGACTTTGACTCCGAAGACATCAACGGTATGGACGACGATGTCGGAGACGACCAAGAACCAGCGCTTACTGGGCACTGGAAAGCCACCTCAACTCACGACGTATACATGGTGGATACACCAAAAGGAAGCGATACCGAGGAACAACGGGACGCAGCGAAGGATAATTTCCCCGAAAAACAACAAAAACGGCGACGCAAGCGCCGCCCGAAGTCCCGCCTCAATAACAACGGCACCCATACTGACCCAGCCATAGAGCAAGGCGAACCAGTGGACGAGCAACCCATTCCCGGCAAAAACAATAGTCTAGACGATCTCACGCCGGACACATCACCGGAGCATAAGAACCTTCACAGAAGGCTCGTCGCCACTGCAAGGAGTTTGAAGAAGCAAAAGAGGAAGCTCAAAACGGCGGAAGACGTACTCAGAAAGAGATGGAGCAAAGTACTCAAGATCGCAGATAAACACGGCGATAGTCACCAAGCAAAGAGCTACCCGAAGCGCAAGCTGTTGCCCGAATTTGACAACGAGGCCGTAGAGCCCCCACAGTCAAAAAAGCAAGAGGCCGCCTGGCCGGATAGACGACCAGATAACAGTCTAAAAGCGGCAAGCGGCGCAGCACATACTCCGGCACACGATCCAAATAAGGATCCTAGCAAAAAGGATGGCCCGGTCAGGTCCATCTATGGGCCAAAAAAGAAGGCTCCAGTAAGCAACACAACCCGCCGAGTGTTTGAAGATAATGGAACACCTAAATACAGGGGCGCCTCACACCCACTATGTTTCACCGACGAGGTACTGGATCATGAATTTCCAGCGGGATTCAAGCCCGTAAACATAGATGCATATGACGGAACAACAGACCCCGGAGTCTGGATTGAGGATTATATCCTACACATACATATGGCTAGAGGAGACGATCTCCACGCCATAAAATACCTACCCCTCAAGCTCAAAGGGCCAGCTCGGAATTGGCTCAAAATCCTCCTAGAAAATACCATCGGAAGTTGGGAAGAGCTTGAGGATGCGTTTCGAGCAAATTTTCAGGGAACTTATGTCCGCCCTCCGGATGCAGACGATTTAAGTCACATAACTCAACAGCCCGGGAAGTCAGCACGCAAATTCTGGAACAGGTTCCTCACCAAAAAGAACCAAATAGTCGACTGTCCGGACGCCGAAGCCTTAGCAGCCTTTAAACATAACGTCCGAGACGAATGGCTCGCCAGACACCTCGGCCAAGAAAAACCAAGAACAATGGCCACGCTAACAAGCCTCATGACCCGCTTTTGTGCGGGGGAAGATAGCTGGCTAGCAAGATGCAGCACAAGCGACCCGAGTACATCCGAGGTCAGGGATGGAAATGGGAAATCACGACGCAGAAAAGATCAGCGCCGGAATAAGGAGAACGGCCCAAATAGCACGGCGGTCAACGCCGGATTCAAAAGCTCTCGGCCGAATAAGAAAATATTGCCCCTTAAGGACAACAGTGACGAGCTATCCAACCTAAACAAAATCCTGGATAGGATATGTCAAATCCACAGTACCCCCGGGAAGCCTGCAAACCATACCCACAGAGATTGTTGGGTCTTCAAGCAGTCCGGCCGACTTAACGCCGAACACAAGGGGCTCGACACACCAAGCGAAGACGATGACGAATCCCACAAGCAGAAGGCCGGAAAACAGAAGACCTTCCCACTAGAAGTCAAAATAGTGAACTCACTTCATGTGATAAATAGTGCGGCAACTACTAAAACACGCGCCGCACGATCCACCCAAGCGGAGCCCCGAAATTGGATGTCAAACCCAATTACTTTCGACCATCAAGATTACTCCAGAAGTATTCGAAACGCAGGAGGGACTGCTTTGATATTGGATCACATAATCGACGGACTACAATTTACACAAGTCCTAATGTATGGCAGAAGTGAAATAAACCTGCTATACCAGGACACCATCCGCAGAATGGGGATAGACCCTACCAAAATTCGCCATAGCAACACTTCCTTCACAGGAGTGACGCCAGGCCCTTATGCCAAGTGTATAGGCTCCGTACTACTAAAGGTTGTGTTCGGTTCACCCAACAACTTCCGTCGCGAAAAGCTAATCTTCCATATCGCCCCATTCAAAAGTGTCCATCAAGCACTACTGGGACTCGAAGCTTTCGCCCGCTTTAACGCAATACTGCATTACACGTCTCTTACACTCAAAATGCCCTGTCCACGCGGCATAATCTCATTAAAGGGAAACTCCGAGTGTTCCTCGACCACGGAAAACGTGAGACTGCCTTGACAGCCACACATTAATCCAACCTTGATGACCAAAGTCCCTAAAAATAGGTCATTTAGACCTCGGACACGGTTAGACGAGTCCGGCATAAATAAACAAGGGGCTTCCCAGCCGCATCCCTCCGTACAAGGGGCTGCACGTATAAACGATGAGAGCCAATAAAGCCCAATTTCATTCATTTTCCAAATCGTACTCTGTTTTAAATACATTTTTTGCACGATATTTTTTCCAAACTAAGTTCTTCTCTTTTACAGATGAACCACGTGCTACACCCGTCCAGGATACAGCACAACGGAGACAGAGGCGCAGACGTGCAGCAAGGACCCGTTGCAAGGATTCTTTTCAGATTAAGACCCTGCGTAAACCTTTCTTACTGTCTCTTGTTGATACTCATCCCCCGGTTTCCTACCATAACCGAGGAGGAGGCTGGCGTTTTGGCATCGGCCGCGTCAGAAGCTATCACCTGTACCTGGACACCAGGGGATTAGGGCATTATTCTGCCCGTTATCATAAAGTCCGAATACCTTAGGGAGTGTTCGGCGTCTCGAGTTAGGCCTTATATGCATCAGCTCTGAATCATGTCTTTGGTCAAATGTTGGGTTTGCCCGGCTCCTGTGTTTTGCTGCCTTACGTTCCGCACCATCGGCTAACGCGGCACCAGGAGAACTACTGCGATTGTGCCCCGGTTCGGCCGGGCGAGCACCTCAGTAGAGAAAGCCGAAAACTGACTGTCATGATATAGCAAGATACTGGTCAACCACTCGATCGACTATCGGAATGTTTACAATTCCTCCGCTTTGATGAAGGACCGCTTCCGGGTCAGGCACACACACGCCCCGAGTTCGGAGAGTGCGGTGCCTCTAGGGGCTATATCGTAGCCCCACCATCGAGCTCCTATGGCTAAGTGAAAGTGATAAAGCATTATAGTCCGGTTGCCTAGTTTGCTATGCTATCACCTCCTTCAAAGGACCAAGACGTTGGATTAAGTGTGAAAATGCACCTTTTTTTGCAAACACCCCCGCACTATGTGTGTGGGGGCTGAAGCCAAAGACTGCCATCTTTCAGGTTATAAATACATATACATTAACGGCCGCACAGGAGATATTTCAATACTTGAACGCACAAGTATAAAATGTCGTTACATTATAAATATGATCTCACAAATCATACATGTCATTTGAACATGACATTTTTCGAGCACTGCGACTCTATTAAACGAGCGCCTTGCAGGACTTCCTCAAAATAGTGCTCGGTGGGTAATCGGCTCTCGTCCGAACCCCGGGACGCAACATCGGTGGCATTCATCTCTGCCCAGTATGTCTTAACACGGGCAAGAGCCATCCGTGCACCCTCTATGCAGGCCGACCGCTTCATCGCCTTGATATGTGGCACTGCCCCAAGGAATTGCTGCAATAAGCCAAAATAACTCTTCGGCTTGGGCCTTTCCGGCCATAGATGAGCCACCACATCCGTCAGGGCAAGACCGGACAATCAATTCAGCTCAGCCCACTCAGCCAACCGACCGGTCAACGGAAGTGGACGCTCCGGACTACGGAATTGAGACCAAAAAAGCTCTTCCATTTCATGATCCTTCTGACTTCGAAAATGCGCAACTGCGTCCGCCGCACTTGCCGCCAAATCCAGATAAGGATCCTCCGCACTCCACAACTGGCCCAACTGAGCATACTTCGGATCCGTGAACTTCCTCCGCAACAGAAAGGGCTTTCCAGCCGCAATGTCTCCGGCCTGACGTAGTTCCTCCTTTATAGCCCGCATTGCAGAACGAGCATCCTTGGCTTCGGTGGTGGCCTTCTTCAGGCCCTCCTGCTCCGCTTGGCGCTCTTTTTCAAGAACCTCATAGCGGTCGGTAGAATCTTTTAATTTCACGGCCATTACGGTCATTTCCTCCCTGCTTCGGCAGTGAGCAGCCTTTTCGGCTTTTAGCTCCTCCGCTGCCTTCAAGGCAGCCACATCACTTTTTCTAGCTTGGTCCTTGGCTCGAGCAAGCTCCGCCTGAAGGTCTTCCACAGCAGCGGCACCATCTGCATCAAGCATACATGTTGTAAGGAGTGGGCGTCAGCTCCCTTACCAGGTGACCGCGGAACCACCACCTACCTTGCGACTCGTCAAGTCGTTCATTGACCAGCGCGATGTCCGCATCCGCATGGTCGAGTTGCCGCTTCAGTTCGGCAACTCTATCAGTCCGGCTGGCCACCGAAAATTCCGCCACCTGCATAGGAAAGGCGACATTTCGTAACTGAGATCATGATCCTCGGCACGCTGTCCCTTTCGACAGCATACCGAGTCTCAGGGGCTACTATCTATACAGGGCGCGCTCTATGTGCAAAACTGTCGAAAGGTATGTCATTTTTTGCGTACCTCAAACCCTGTCAGTAAACTTCCGACGGCCTCATGCAACCCGCTCTCGGCGGATGAGATCCTTTCAATCACCGCACTCATTAATGCGCGGTGATCTTCTGAGAGAGACGCCCTCTCGAGCAAACCCTGCAGCTCCACCGGCCGTACTCCAGTGGGTGTCGAACTCCCAGGCCCCGCCGGACTCGGGGAGACCCTCCGTGACGACACCTCAGGATCGTCCGCCCCGCCTGACGGGGCGATAAATGGAGGCGTTTTGCTCTCCATCATCTCCGGACGAAGGTCCCCCGAGGATGAGCTCTGCTGAGAAGGGCTGAGATCCGAACTACAAGGTAAAAACTTCGGTTATCCTTAGAAATAAAGTAGGGATGTCCCTTATCATACAACTTCCCTTTTTTCTACTTACGGCTCGCCGGAGGGCTGATTCCTTTTGGGAGACTGTGCGGCCGGGGCTCCTTCCGGCACAGGACCTTCCGGTGTGGATTTCTTTCCCTGCTTCGAGGCTTCGGCCTCCAGGTTTTCGAAAGCGGTCCTCTTCTCCCCCTGGAGGGAGGGATTCTTGATTCCCCCCTTACTGAGAGCCTCCTTAACAGAGGTGGTAGTTTTCCTGTTCTCCCCTTCGCCCTCCTCCGAAGGCACTACCTCCAACATTTTGATTAACACGGGATCCGGCGTGGTCTCAGGGAGGGGGGCCGGACACCGTATCAGTTTTGCTTGCGCTATCCACTCCTGTTCAAAGGATAGCTGGTTAAAAGGCAGATCCATGATAAATAAATGGATGATATGTCCGGTCACAGGGCTAATTACTTGAGTATCCGGGCGATTGCAGCTTAGGCCAGCGTCCTCGGTCAAGTCCGGACACACTTCTTGTGGTCCGAAGAACAGTTTGTACATCTCCATGGGTTTTGTACCCATAAAGTGTTGGAGAGATCGTGGTCCCTCCGGATTGAATTCCCACATGCGGAGGGGGCGACGTTTGCAGGGTAGAAGACGCCGGATCAGCATAACCTGCGTCACTACGACCAGATTGATCTCCCTCTCTTGGAGGTCTCGAATCCGGCCCTGCAATAAGGGTACGTCCTTGGACGGCCCCTAGTCGAACCCTTTGTTGACCCACGATGTCAGCCGTGGTGGAGGACCCGGGCGAAAGGCGGGCGGCGGCCTCTGCCTGCTGCCCCTGGGAGCTGTCGGGGAAACTGATCTACGAACACCTATGGGACCGGCGGACCGAGCCCCTTTCGGTTCGGCGGGGGGCGGAGATCGCATGAAGAGCGGATCGAGGCGAAGCACACGAGCAGTTTACCCAGCTTCGGAGCTCTCCGGAGAGATAATACTCCTACTGCTGCATGTTTGAGTGTATTGAGTTCTTGCTCGGGAGCGCTGAGTGCTACAGTACACGCTAGCTGCTAACGAGACCGAGCGTGAGTGTTTTTCTGCCTTCGAACCCCCCTCTATGTTGCGCATGGGCCTCCTTTTATATGCTAAAGGGGTCACCGACAGGTGGCAACGTAGACAAGGGTAAAAATGGAAAAGGAATTGCGGTAGGTACAACTACCTATATAGTGTATCATACCTAACTCTGACGGCAGGGGACAAAGGCATTAAATGCCGTCTGCGTCGCCCAAATAGTGCAAACAGGGACCGCCAGGGACGCCATCGCTTGCCACGATGGCAATCTTGTCAGCGCCGCTTGCCACCGCGCACCGCTGGCTGCACAGCCTCTCGCCACGCGCGCCTGGAAAGGCCCCAGGGCGACACGTTGGTGGATGTGCTGGAGCGCGGGTACGGAGTGGTAGCTTTGCCGCGGCAAGCGCCTTGCCGCGGTCGTTGTCTTGTCGCGTCCGGAAGCTTGTCGCTCACCGGGCCTCGCTGGGACGCGTGGCGCGTCACGGCAAGTTCCCTGAGATGCCTTGGTTGGCCTTCCCGGCAAGCTCCTCTTGCCGGGGCCTTGTCTCCTTGGCTTGAATACTTTGTTCTTGAATGGCTCCAAAGGAACCACGGAGGACCTTGGCGGTCACCCGGCAAGCCTTGCCGCGGGGTGCTGCGACTGCCCGTGCACAAGTTCGGGATACTAGGGTACCCCTACTCTAGTACACCAACAGGAGCCCCCGGGCCTGGGCCACACACGGTGCCGAGCGTTGTTGGGCCAGGCCCAAAACAGGGCACGGGCACGCGCGGCCTGGGTTACGCTGTATCTTACTCCGTATCCACCGCGCCCTCCCTGAGCGGCACGTGTCGAATGCGGCATCGTGGGAGAGATCGTGGGTGGTTTGTTTATTCGGAAAGACGGAACGTCCGCCCCCTCCCTCTTTTTCTTGTCGTTGCTTGTCATGTTATGAGAACAATCTGTTAGAGTTGCGACAAGCTATCTTGTAATATGACTCTATTTTGGGTAGCGATTGCTATGTTATTTCCTTTACTTGATTCCTTCCTTTGTATGTTTTTCCCTACGCTTTTAGGGAACTTGTCGGCGCAGGCACCTTAGCCGCGAGCGCTGAGTGCGGGACGTCAGCAGCCTGCTGGCGGTGCCGCTACCGACAAGAAACCTTGTCGCAACTAGTCGCAGCTCACTTAAGTTGTTGAGCGGACTTGAAACAAAGTAAGGGCGCAACTAGCTACGAGTTGGTTCCTCCGCGCACAGGTTTTCCATACAAAGCACGGTCGTTCGAGGAAGATAACTTAAAAATTTAAAAGAAACTGATTGCTCAAACTTTGGCAACTTAGCTTTTCTGTAGTTTGCTTCCCGGCAAGGCGAAACTTTCTTGAACGACGCCTGGTCCACACCATTATCTTCTCCTTTCCCCCCAGCAAACTTGTGGGCGAGGGAACCTTCCTTTCTTGAGAAAAAGAAAGAAGAGAAAATAAAGATATGGAGCCTTACGGCTCGTTATTGCTTACCGGGGGTAGGCGCTGCACAAAGTGTCAGATAACACATGCAAAAAATAGAAAGCATGAAATTGACAGGATGTGTGGAGCACATGAGCTTTATTTATGCACGTGGTTTGCGCCCGGCTTTGTACGAAGGATTACATGCAACATCGGCAAGACTTGTACAAAAGGTGGTTGCCGAAAAAGGTTCCGGCAACCGCGCCCTACGGGTAAAACTTACGAAGATGTTCAATGTTCCAGGAGTTGCTCACCGGAATGCCATCTTCGGTCTCAAGGCGGACAGCGCCAGGCCTAGTGAATCGTTTCACCCGGTAAGGGCCTTCCCACTTTGGCATCAACTTGTTGGAATTCTTGGCGGACTGAACGCGCCGAAGAACAAGGTTGCCTTCCTCGAGACTTCTGACATTAACTTTGCGGCTATGGTAGCGGCGCAAAGCTTGCTGATATCGAGCAGCTCGTACAGCGGCCTGAAGACGGTCCTCCTCAAGGAGCAGCGCGTCATCTTGTCGCAGCTGCTCTTGCTCAAGCTCATCATAAGCGAGCACTCGAGGTGACCCGTATACGAGTTCCGTGGGGAGAACTGCCTCGGCTCCATAGACTAGAGGGAAAGGTGTCTGACCAGTGGCTCGATTTGGCGTCGTCCTGATCGACCAAAGAACCACCGGCAGCTCCTCAATCCAGTTCTTTCTGCACTTGCGCAGCCTATCGAAAGTCCTGGTCTTGAGCCCGCGCAGCACTTTAGCATTCGCCCTCTCCGCTTGACCGTTGCTTCTGGATGAGCAACAGAAGCGAAGCAGACCTTGGCGCCAAGATCTTGGCGTACTGCATGAAGGTGCGTCTCGTGAATTGTGTGCTGTTGTCGGTGATGATCCTGTTAGGGATCCCGAAGCGGCAAACAATCGACCTGAAGAACTTGA